>NC_056726.1:66903652-67153652 GCF_019279795.1 Protopterus annectens | reverse complement strand
GCTTCACCTCACTAGACTTCTCAATTTGAGGAAGCAACTGATGGAAAGCATACTGTTAAGTCCAGGTAAATGGTAAGCTTCCAACTTAAGTTGCCACATCAACTCCTTGCATTCTAGTCTTAAAGAATTGGGTCCCCCCGTAAACTCTTGGTTTAGCTGATCGATCACTGTAAACGAAAATTCGTGGCCTGGGTTATCTAATATATGTTTGGCCAGAGTGTTGTCGACCTTCCCCTTCCTGATGGCATAAAAGTGCTCGTATACCCATTCCTGTAGTTTCCTATCAGTCTTGCCGATGTAAAAACCTGGACAGACCAAACACTGGGCTAAATATACCACCCGATTGCTGGCACAATTGAATCTTCCTTGTATGAGATACTTCTTGTCCCTGATGGAAAAAGCTGAACTTTTTATGTATCTGCAGTACCTGCACATGTTACATTTGAACATCCAAGATCTGGGGGAGGCACCAGCAACTTTGGACTCCAGGATGTTTTTGATGTTAAGGCCCCTCCTGAAAGTAACCTTAGGGGGTGATAATTGTCCAAATCCTCCTATTGACTCGGTGGTTAATAAGCGCCAATTTTTCTTTATAATGGACACAATGTCCATTGCATCCACGTTGAATGAAATTACAAAAGTACAATTGAAAGTATCAGACTCACTGACGAGGCGAGGTAAACCTAAAGACCCATCCTCCATATTCCCCAAAATGGGGTGGAAGTGGCCATTGGTCCTCTTCCCCTGCACTTTCAAACTCAATTCTGTGACAAAATCAGCGGGGTACCCTCTGCTGACGAACATGCCAAAGATGAACCTGCACTCCTCATGAAATTTCTTATCTTCTGATGTCATGCGGGCTGCTCGAACAAATTGGCCTTTCACAATAGCCCTCTTTTGATGTAATGGGTGTTCGCTGTCAAAATGTAAATAAGAATTCGAGAAGGTCGGCTTCCGATGTATGCTGGCCACGAAGCGATTAAGGCTTCTATCTTTCTCTAGTTCCACGTCCAAGTAGGTAATCTTGTCAATGACGAACTCAGATGTGAATTTCAAAAATTCTGTGGAGCCGTTAAAAAACGACACCAAGTTATTAACATCATCTAGAGTACCATTGAAGATGACAAAAATGTCATCCAAGAATCTAGTGTATAACGCTAGTTTCTCTTGGACCAAATAATTAGATAAAGACCTCTCCCAGTGGGCCATGACTAAATTGGCCACACTGGCTCCACAGGGCGATCCCATAGGGACCCCAATCAATTGGTGGAACCACTGGTGATTAAATGTAAAAAAGTTGCTGGTAAGAATAACCTCCAACAGTTCACTGACCATCGTAACTTCTTCTGCAGGAGTATGGTGAAAAACCATTTCCAATTGGATCCACTCAACCACCGCCAAATGGGGGATAGATGAATACAGGTCAACAACATCAATGGTCAAGAGAATACAATCAGCGTTAAATGGAACAGAACCCACTTTTTCCAAAAATGCCCAAGAATCTCTCGAAATGTATTGGACTCTGTCCACATACTTCTTGAGAATCTCATCCACCACTTTGGCTGCTGTATAAGTGATGCTTCCTCTGGCACTGACCATTTGCCGCATAGGTGGATCATAGCTGTTCTTGTGTATCTTGGGGTTCCCAAACAAGACTGGAATTTTAGGTGATACCACAGAAACGAAATTGTATACATCCACATCCATAACGCCATTGATGAACATCTCCTCAAAATATGACCGGATGTGGCACAAGCTAAGATTCAATTCATTCTTAGAAACCTCCTGGTAAGTATCATAAGATAAAATAGCCAACATCCTGTCATTGTAGTCATTCATATCCATAGCCACCAATCCCCCTCCCTTATCGGGTTGCATAAGTCTAACTGATGCAAACCTGAGTGCCTCTAACAAGGCCGTCTCCTTCTCAGTGATATTAAAATGAGCCTGGCGCCTTGAATTGAGGAGGTGGCAGATGTCAAGATCACACAATTGTTCAAAAATTCCGACAGCTGAGAGTAATGGTGGATTATAAGTACTTGGTATGTGGTAAGGGTTCTTGTGTTTTTGGGAATCACCCAACAACAGTGACAGTTTCAACTTTCTCACAAAAAGTTTCAGGTCCAATATAGTCCTCCCAACACCAGCTCTACAGGAGAGTACAAAAGTTAATCCTTTAGCCAAAACATCCACCAAAGGTTGGGAAAAAACAAACTGTGAAAAATTGTAAATCTTGAAGTCTTTACCCGTGTTGTAGAGTATTTCGAAAGGTTGCGTTGGGGGTACTGAAGGAATAACTAGTCCATGGTCTCTCAGTTCCTCCTGGTTTTGTATTTGTTCCCCATCATCCAACCCGACTGTGGCTAGGGGGATGAGGCTCAGACTTGAAAATTTTCGTCATAGTTGTCAAGAGTCAGCTCTTCCTGGCCCACGCCCGGCCCGATACTCATAACACATTCCGTTGAAATTCTCTGGTTTGTTTGCCTCAATAGGGATCCATTCTCTGGTTCACGGGGGTGCATCGGTTGGCCATTGGTCTCGGGGCCAGATAGCAACCCCATGGTGGTTCTGCTATTCCCAAGAAAATTCCCTTGAGATTTAGGGGGTTTGGGGTAGGCTACCCCCTCTTTATAGGCTTTTATGTCCCTCTGCAGTTTCTTTACTTTAGTTATAGTGGTCTTAGAAATGTGTTGGCTGATACTGGTGAAGACTCTTTCGTATTCATAATGATATCTGAAAAAATGAGTGTCGGATTTAATTTCCTCATCTAAGTTGGAAAGTTCCATGGTTAGTTGATTAATAACTTCCTGATAGTGGGCGCAGATCAAGTTGATCAATTCATTCCCATGTCTATCAAAAAGTGCCAAGAGGTCAAGGTGGCATTTCGACCCATCTTCCAAAAGTGTAGGGTATTGCCACGAGCGAAGCCCCTTCGAAACAATCTTCACACGTCGACATTCCCCAAAGTAGGATACCTCAAGTTGTAGCTTCCTTAACCTCAGTAATTTTTGGTCGAAATTGTTGCGCTTAGTAGGTAAATCGGACAATCCTTCAGTTTGAATATCAATATTACCGATGTCTTCCCCAGTAGGAAAACTGAAGCCAATTGTTCAAGTTTAATTCAACATAGCCGCTCCTCGGTGCCTCAGTTTCACAGAGAATAGCTGGAGAGGCACCAATTTTCTCACCTGAACTTGTATGGCCTTCCAAAATGCCCTTAGGCTTACCGCTGCTATCGGTATTATGTGAAGCCTTGTTGTCGATGGTAACAACTCTCGAGTCAGTTCCGGTTCCACTAGCCGATAACAAGGCTGGAGATTCTGTCGATAATCCACTGGAGGGGCACACCGTTGGACTCAAAAAACCGCTTTGTGAAAGCCCATCAATTCGCTGTGAAAGATGATCGACTTTCTCAGTTAGGAGGTTAATAAGTATAGTTAAGTCGCCTAAGTCTGAAGTGCCACTGGCTTCCTGCATGGTGGAAGACATAAACCTTCTAAAAATTCAAAAAACAAAAAACAAACTGGTGAAAAAACCACCCTTGCAGGTCCAGTGCCTTTAAACTCCTGGATTCAGATAGATGTGTACAAAGTTCTTTATAATCCACAGGTTATGTTGTAAACAAGAACGCCAATAAACGAAAAAACCCAAATTGAAATTTTATTAAGCTTAAAAACAAGCTTTTTGTCGGCGCTCTGCACCAACTTCCTCAGAAAACAAACTGCACCACACATTTGTCTCACTATAAATACATCACTACTCAACTCAGATGCACCCCCTAGCAGCTCCGCTTTAAAAAGCACATAATTACACTTTGAAATTTTTAACTAAGAAGCGGCCAAAATATTCAACAATTTGGTATCTACTACTCATACCTGCCATCAATGCTGGTAAACCTATAATGCTCCAAATATTGAATCTTAAAGCCACCATAATTATATATAAATACAAATGATAAAATGTGTCAATAACCACAAGAAAAATTATAATATATGTTAAAAATAAGTATAAAAGTGGAAAAAAATTCCCACAAGTGTTAATATAAACATTGACATAAACAATAAACGGTGAACACAAATATAATGAAAAATGGTGAGACCCAAAAATATGTTCCCAGATGGCATTAAGTCACTCCAGGGGGCTTCACCTCACTAGACTTCTCAATTTGACCTGTGGATTATAAAGAACTTTGTACACACCTATTTGAATCCAGGAGTTTAAAGGCGCTGGACCTGCAAGGGTGTTTTTTTCACCAACCCATGTATTATCAGGCTCTCGCACCATTTAGTCCTTGAACATACCTGCCCTTGCTTGTGCAATGGTCGGAGGTTCAATCATCCTATCAATTTCTGGGTAGTCCCACCAGGAACTACCCTCTGATTGTTTGTAAAGTAGACTTAGCAGATCGACAATGTTACTCCCAGTGGTAGTATCCTGCCTGTGGTGTGAGTAGCAGTGCTTTGCTCACTCCTTCCCAGCTTGATATAATACTGGAGTTGCTGTTGATTCCCTTCTCATTCCTTTTGCATGCTTTATTGTTACGACGTTCATTCTTCATATATATATATATATATATATATATATATATATATATATATATATATATTATATATCTGTACATACTTATATACATTTCCTATATTTCCTATGCTGGGCACTGCTTACACCGGGCAAGCATACTCATACTTGCTTACTGGTACTTATATATGTTTACTACTGCTTATTTGTGCTTATACCTGCTTACTAGTGCCTTATTCATTATGACAGTACCACTTTGCTTGAATGAAAATTTTGTTAAACATTTCATGCGGTACTCCAGTTCACATTTACATGTTATTATGTAGGTTTTACAGCAAAATGACATTCATTCCACATGAAAAATGATATGTGCTATAGTTGGACTCAAGCCATGATTGCCTGTTCATTAGGCAGATGCTCTAACCACTATACTATTGATATTAACATTGATTCTGCATGTTATTCTCTATTTGAATGGTTATGTTGTGTAAGCTACACTCAGCAAGAAGCAGCAACACACAAACATGCTGCGCTTCACTTACACTTTCGATATTAAAGCAATACAAATGTAAAATAGGGACACGGGGAATCTAATTGTGAAAGTTCTAGGAACGGGGCTCACCATTCCGCTATGTGCTTGTGTGTTTACTACTTTGATTTTATTTCAGTGTTCGTGGACACTCTTGTATGCTTATCATACATTTCAGTATCAACGGGCACTGAATTAATTACTTACTATTAGAGGCAGGCTCTAATAGTAAGCATAGTAGGTTGTGCAACTGTGGGGGCATGTTTCCGCCTCCGTAGAGCACTTGAACATGCCCCCTGTGCTCGCACACGTTTCCTGCGCACGTCGAGGGTGCAGCAGCGCACCCTCATAAATATTCATATGGTGCTGCTGCACCATCTGTAATGGGGACGATCGGCGCAAGGCTAAAACCGTCCTTGCACCAAACTTCATGAATCCCGGGGTTATAGTTTCAAGATAAAGCATTCCTCAAAGTGAATGCACTCAGAGATAGTCAAGTGTAGGCAGGAAATGACTTTATAACTGACATGAAAATAAAATGTTTAATGACTTTATAATTGACATAAAAGGTAAAATGTTTAGTATAACAGCAATTTAACACTGACTTCAGTGGAAGAAACTGAAATCAAATATCCAAGTAGTGTTTTCAGTTAAGCAGAAATAAATACTTAAAAATCCTGAATATTCTTATAAGGCCAAAGGCCAAAAAGTAGGTATGAAACTGTATTTTAATGAGGAGACAGTGGCTTACACTTTAGTGGTTCCATTGCATTTACCAAAGAAAGTACATACTAGAAGAGAAATGGACTAAGAAATGTTTTTCAGACTACAAGCTGTCCTGTTTATAGCTTGTTTTGCATAGATTTCTAACAAAAACTGATAATGTAAGCCCATCAAAATCTAAGACACACTTTAAAGCTTAGTAGTTTCTACATACATAGTAGATCAATAGAACTGAGTGCTTTGTAGCCCCCCAGCAAAAAAAAAAAATGCTACATTATTTTTCTTCCAACAAATAAAACAATCAGGTAAAAAAAGATTAGTCCAGTTGAAAAATGTTTGCATACATAATGGGTGCAATCAATCAATTGAGCAATCAATCACAGCCCCAGAGGCTGTAACTCATAAATGATTAAGGACAAACCTTGTTGCTCTTGGCTTTTGGCAAAGAGAGAGTTCATAAAAGAGTTTGACACACATAAGAGAGGAGCAGTGGGCAACCATGGAATTTTTGCCTTGGTCATGGCTTTCTATAACCAAACACACTAAATAAAGGAAAACAAACTTAACTGCACTAAGCTTGGATCTCATACCTCTCAACTGCCCAAGGTTTTGTAGAATGTCCAGATTAGATTTTTGCCTTATATTTGTTGGTCTCTTCCTCAAAAAATGTGTGGTTTTCTGGCACATCACTGAGGACTGAAGTCATCAAATAATTGCATACATATGAGTTACATATCATTCAGAAAATGCATGCTAACATAAATCCTGTGATTGATTCTAACAACTTTATAAGTTTAAAGCCTCTCCCTAGTCTTGGACTTTTGTCTCGCCATTTTTTTTTGGCTTTGTACAGATTTCTTGTGCTGAGAAGTTGAGAGGTATGATTTCATAATGGCATTACATTAAACTGGACCACGACTTATCAGTTCATATGCTGGTTAACATGAACAACTTCTTTATATCAATCATTTTTTCTAGAGCTGCCATTGACTTTTTGCTTGCGAGTACATTATACATGTTTATACTGAACAGCAAGGAGCAGAAAAATTGGAATATAAGTAAGGGAGGGCAGAATATCCCTTTTTTGGAAAAAAAATGGGAACATTTAAAACAGATACAAAGAAGGCAGGGTTACTGAATTAATTATTGGCCTAGCTGCTTCCAGTAGTGACATAAAAGAATCCTGCCATAGTAAGGTAATAACAGAAGTATGAATAGCTTCAATTGGATAGGCAGAATAATGTTAAGGGAAGAAACACAGAATGAAGGTACAGCTATGTGTAGAACTCACCATACCCACAGATCTTTCAATAGTAGGATGATCTATGTTGCCACAAGTTGTAACTCTTGCACTGTCACTAATGCCTCATTTCCAACAGCAAGACATTTAAGCAAATAGACCCTACCTTGGCTTGAACTGTCTCTCACAACAACATGAGTCTATTCAGGCTGCAGTGACATAAACATTAACTAACAAATCATTTATTTTGTAGCTTATGTTAAACATATATAAACTTATATGTTAAACATACAGATAAAGAATTTCATTGAATAAGAATGTATGGATACATCCATAAAACAAGTGATCAGAAATATAAACAAATTAAAATTAAATATAGTGAAAGGATGTACTACAAGTGCCTATGTATCATTTGCTAGTAACTCACATGATTATTGCCATTTGCTCATAATGACAAGTTCCAGGTTGCCAAGCAGCTTGAACCTACTATATCCCTATACCCCCAGAAAAATTCCACTTGCTTCCTGACCCTAAGTCCCATTCACTCATTAAACCTAATCCCAAACTTTCCTCACTAAACTTAGAAATCCCACTTGTGAGTCTGAAATGATTTTGGAGTTAACTGAATATTATTTTCTTTCATGGTGAAATACAACACCATTTGAGTTGAAAATGAATGTTCCTGCATTTTTGTGTTTTGCTGGTAAGACTCTCAAGACAGGCCAGTTACACCTACTATCAAAAACTGAGAGAGGCATCTACTGAAATAACAAGTTTGGAATTATTCAAAATTGGATATTCACCAATGGAAATATTGAACATTTTGATTCTGATACCAAAGACTGAAATACCATGCAACATGACAATTGTGGAGGCTGGTAAATGGAACCCTCAGAATACCAGACAACATGAACCCCAGGTCTGGAATTCTGTCTTGCTGGGTAAAAAAAAAAAAAAAAGATTTCTAGGATAGTCCAGTAGAAAACATGTGATCTTCTTTGTCCTGAGAGAGAAATGCCTTAGAATAGCACATATAACATGTTTATCTTGCTGGGTCCAAGTCTCACTTTCTCAGGTTTAGGGTCATACTTAAATTACTGAACAGCAGATCTTGTTGTTGTGATGAGCTGAAACAAAGTCTGCCTGTAGGAGATTAAGGGAATCCTGATTAAGAACTGCAACTGTCTAACATTTTCAGTAAATTACTCATAATCAAATCACAATAATCGGTAGGCAAAATCTGTGAGGGTGTTCCTAGGTTCATAGATTAGTACTAGGCTAACTGCTCATATGAGCCATTTTAAGCCTAACCAATTACCCCATTTGAGAATCAAATACAGACCTTTTTGGAAATGAAACTAACATTGGAACTCTTCTTGTATTCACAGAAACACATCTGGATAGCAGGTAGATGTGAAAAAGATGCATAGGCCAAGCAATGTAATTAACTGCATGAGTACAAGTGTCCACTTAGGAAATACTCTAGACTAGTTATCTGATGTTGTAAAGCACAGGGAATAGAATGGACTGGGTGGAAGGGTGGACGTCTAATGGATGTGTGGTACAGTGAAAATCAGAAGTAAAAGCTAGAGAAAGAGTCAAACATAATACGAAGGAAAGACAGTTTATAGCCTATAACAGTAGCCTTTCCATGAGTGTCTTAATTTGCTAAAAAAGATACACTGGGCCTGATTTCAAAAGACTTGCTCTCAGTGTAAGTGACATACTCTGTTGTAGGTCTACCCTGAATCTTAAAAAGACTTATTCTCGGTGTAAGTGGCTTACTTCAGTATAAGCCCATCTATACATAATGAAATCATCTATGAAACATTGCTATAATAAAGTGACTAAATCTACAGCAAATGTCCCTTGTAGAAACCATCACTGTATAGCAATAAAAAGCCTAAATTAGCTAGAATACCCCTTCAACTAATATATAGACAGATTCTTACCACCTATAAAATTATCTAGCATCCATCTGCTTGTCTAGCATTAAATATAATTCTGCACAACTATGTTCCTAGTGGGTCACTATGATCCAGTGACCAAAAACTTCTCTCTTTCCACAAACCTATCAAATTTTCTGGGCATGGTGTGTACTTTTATTATGTTGCTAAGGTCTGGAACTCCTTACCTATATCCATCAGGTCAAGATCCTCCATCCAGTCCTTCAACATCCTTCTGAAAAATGCTCTAGACAAATTTGTCTCTGTTCTTGTTCAATCCCACGTTAAACTATATCCCTAAATATGATCAATTACCTATTCATTCCTTATACCTCCATACTCTCCCTTTTTCACTCACTTCCTAACTTCTGTCAATTTCTCTCCCTTGAATCTCTATCTAAATTTGCCAAAACCCTGTTCTTTTGTTCTTTTTTTAACTCACTTCATATTGCAATTCCTGTTTTTATTATTCTAACTTACGTTTTAGTTCTCTTAACTGGCTAAAATTTCTCTAAATATTTTTCATATAAGTTGTACCTATTTTTAACCAACGTCACATTATGTCTAATTTGGTATAACTATTTTAACTGTAGATATTTTTGAATTATTTTTGAAGACTTTAAAAATTGTTGTTCTAAAATGTTTTTGTAGTAGTTTGGAGCTTTTCTCCCTGGGCATCTGTTGAAAATGTATTCCTACCCAGATAGACATTCCCGGTAATCAAATGTCAATAAATTAATACATATAAACAGGCTTATACCAGAGGGGTAGATTCCAAAAGAGTATGTCTGAGTAAGTAACTTACTCTGAGAGCAATTCTTTTGGAATATGGCCCGATGTGTTGTTCAAAGTCTCTCTGTAACTCATTTTTGATGTATCTTTTCTTTTTACCACTTCTAGAAATGTATTTACTTTAAGTTCCCTGTCTTTCATCACTGACAAAAATGATGAAGCAGACTTTTTTCATATTAAAACATTTTGCAGCACGTAGATGGGATAATGATAAAGGAGTACAGGTAAGAGATGAGCTGAAAATCATTACTGGCTAAAATCCATGCAAAATTAAACAACATTTAGAATGAAAAGAAAAAGAAAAAAACATGCTCGGGTGTCTGAAATCACTCCCGAATAGCTTTAATGTTTAGCTGCACACAAACATTGACAAGTTAAGCATTTTCATCACAAAAAGACATCATCAGACCCCAGAACAGCAATACTTTACTCAACATATAATTGAAAAAATGTGCCAATATATATACCCCTCCCGAACTTAAGGGAAAAGATCCCATAAAAACAATAAGGCAAAAACTCATTGTAGTACATCATGCAATAAGTAAATAGGTTAAAAATACATCAACCACACAAAAAACAAAAAACACTGAACAATTAAAAAACTTCAAAAAACAGCCCTCAGCAATTATTAGCTCTCCTTTGACTGCAGATAATGTCATTAAGGCCAGGATAACAGGAGTGATTTCAGACACCTGAGTGTGTTTTTTCTTTTTATTTTATTGTTTATACATTCGGCCTTCTAAGTGTGCAATTTTTTTACAACATTTAGAATGAGTTATTTAAAAGTTTTACAACTGCTAATTTACTTCCCACTGTCTTCTTAACAGACAAAAAGGCAATTTATATTAATCATACCTCCCAAAGCCATTTTTAGTGAACATCCCATGGCTTAAAAGCAAATTTCATTTAGCAGTTTTCAAAAGTATTGATTCATGAATAACTGGCATGTGTGAAACAACCTTTTCATGACTACTGCAGTCAAGAGCAGCAGACTGAAGTGATCAGACAAGAGGCATGTGCATCTTTATAACAGTGCCAAAAGGAAGACTTAAAGATCATCTTAATTCACTGCAAAGAACATTTAGGTTACGATGAGTGATAGCATGAGCCATAGGAGGGTTAGCGGCTTTGGATTTGGCCACTGGGCAGAGCATTACAGACAGCAGCTATAGGATGTCAGATGGAGAATAATGGCTCCTTAAATTACACCTTCTTAAATAATGAGGTCCTAACCAGAAGGTCAAGAAAGGGATCTCAAATTAGAAACTAACCCCAACAACAAAAATTAATTTTCTCTAAGGTGTGGTGACTTTGGAGTTGGTATATTTTGGGTTGGTGTGCAAGGACATAGATTCAAAAAATGACTTGTGATCAAGATCCTAATTTGGGGCTGTAGTTTGAGGAGATGATAAGCAGGCTACAACATTCTTCAAAGAGATAAGGTACAATTTCTTTTTGAGTTCTCCAAAAGTCAAAATTGTTGCCAGTGGTGCCTGCTGAGCCACTAGAGGAACTTTAGAGTCTCTAGGGAAAAGAGTGACACTGCAAAACTGGACACTGACTGTTCACCTGCATTAATCAGACTATAGGAAGACATAACATAGCACCGGTTAGCTAGGGTATAACTGTTCCCTGCTCCACAAAGTCTACTCTTCAATTTTTCCCTTGGAACTAGACAAACTTTCAACTTAAACACTCAAGCCATTCACTTCTCATCCCAGCACTTGCTCAAAACTCATAGCAAGCACTAATAAACCATAGCACTAGACCCCCCTATACTGTAGAAAAGGACAAGGCTCTCTATTCAACCTTACCTGCCAGTCAGTAAAACAGTTCACTGTACCTATCCAGGCATGTCCAAAGGGCAGTTTCAGGTGTACTCTCCGGTCCAACTGGTGAATCTGGGCATTTTAAGGCAATGTTACAATCGCCTCATGTACACAGACAACCCTCTCCTCCTTCCACCAAACACTAATACATGCGAGAGATGCAATTATACAGCCAAACTGGAGCCAAGCTCTCTCAACCCAAGACTGTGCCAGGCAGTCAAGAGAAGAAGGGAATTACTTGCATCACACCACCAGTCTCACATAGACCTATGAAACCAGCATCGGAAAAAAACACACATAAATACATGAAAACATACTCAGAGGCTCTAAATAAAAATCTGCAAAAGCAACAGAGACCTCCAAAGCAGACATCCAAGCAACCTCCACCCCCCAACACAAACCATGAAACACATACTTCACAAAACCAGTGTGCCACACAATCATAGCCCTTAAGGCAAAATAGCATACCCAATACACTAGTAATAGGTTACTCTATAGTCAGGCACACCGACGTCCCACTCACTAGGCTGAATAAGGAGAAGGTTACTGTTAGCTGCCTGCCGGGTGCTAGGATCCGCCACATAACATAAGCACTCAGGTCACTCCAGAACAAGTACAAATATGACTCTGTCATTGTCCATGTTGTTGTGAATGACCTGAGCCATACCTCCCTGGACTAGAGAGAGATAAAGAGATATGGAGGAGCTCTCTGATCATGTAGCCCAGGCCGGTATGACCCTGACCCTGAGTAGCATCCTGCCCTCACCAAGAATGATACCACAGTATAGAGAAAAAATTATCAATTTCAACAATTGGCTAAGATTCTGGTGTCATTCAAAGGGCATCCAGTGTCTGTCAGCCTGGGATGACATGCTCGACAAGCCACGCTGCTTCGTTAGAGACGGCTTGCACCTGTCACCCTTAGGCTTTCGAATACTGGCCAAGGCTCTTGCTACCCCCATAGTGCCTTTTTTAGGCAAGGCTCAAAAGACAAACCCATCACCGTAAATAGCACAAGTAACAAAAAACTGAGGGTAATGCTACTCAATGCCAGAAGTCTAAACCTCAAAATGCATGCACTTGAGGCACTCCTCAGTATGGAGAAAATCGATATATGTGCAGTAACAAAAACCTGGTTTAAGGCTCTAGAATGTACCCCAGCACTACCAGGCTACAACTCATACCATACATTTCGGCCACTAAACCCGGACCGAAATACAAAAGGTGGGGGAGTATCCATATTCATCAAGGATACCCACACCTCCAGGTTAGTGGCACAGCACGATGCTTCAGAGATCATCCACGTGCAACTTACAACAGGCAAAATTGCTTTTCAAATTATAGATTGCTACAGATCACCCACCATGTCCCAGGACCCCCACTCTGCATTCCTGGAAACAATGGGAAACATAAAGGTCCTACCAAACACCCTGATATTGGGTGATTTCAATTACCCAAACATTAACTGGGAGAAAGTACAGTTTTGTACCTACCATAAATGTAGATGTTCGAGTGTCTTCACTGCTGCAGTCATTACACTTGGGTTATCCTGCTGTCAGGTGTGCCCGCAGTCGGCCTCAGTTCCAAAGTCTTGGTCTGGCGTTGGTTGCTGTCGCCTCTTCCCTGACGTCAGTGCGCCAGGGGTATATAAGAAGCAGCCAACGCCATTTTCTTCAGTTTTTCTTGCCCCGGATGTCAGGTGCCCCCAAAAATGGTAGGCAATACATATTGCTAATAAAACATACAAAAAAGGTAAAAATAAAACCTTCAGTAACCAGCAAATAAACCAAATAGGTAGTATAGGTTAGTCCCAGATAAGAAAGAGGGGCTGACAGGTGGGTAACCTGGACTGCAGCAGTGAAGACACTCAAACATCTACATTTATGGTAGGTACAAAACTGTACTATGTTCGTGTTTCACTGCTGCAGTCATTACACTTGGGTAGAATCCCAAACTGAGTTTGGGTGGCTGGCTCTGTAGAGGATTTGGTGTGGCTATGAGGCCCTGCAGCACTGCAGTGGCAAAGCCAGCTCTGGATCTAGAATAAAGAGGCAAATGGAAATGCTTGGTAAAGGTGTGCACTGAACTCCAAGTTGCAGCTTCCAAGATATCTTTGGTAGGTACTCCTCTAAGGTAGGCAGTAGAAGTGGCAGTTGCCCTGGTGGAATGTGGTCTAATATTACTAGGTACAGGTTTCCCATGTTGTGTGTAGCAGAACGGGATACAGTGTCCTATCCACTTTGAAATGGTCTGCTTTGAAATAGCCTTTCCCTGTGATCCTGCAGCATATGATACAAACAATTGTTCAGATTTTCTGAAAGCTTTTGTTTTGTCCAAGTAGAAGCGCAATTGCCTGTGTATGTCCAAGGAATGTAGAAGTCTCTCCCCTTTATTCTGGGGATTTGGATAAAATGTTGGCAAGTGAATAGTTTGGTTAAGAGCCACACGGGATACCACCTTAGGCATAAAGGTAGGGTTTGTTCTTAAAGAAACCCTGTCTTGGTGGAAAATGAGAAAAGGCTCCACTGCCATTAGTGCCTGCAGTTCTGAGACTCTTCGTGCTGAGGTTATTGCCAGAAGCAGAGCAGTTTTCCATGATATATATTTTAACTCTGCTGAATTGGCTGGTTCAAAAGGAGGCAAAGTGAGCTTTTCCAAAACAAAATTTAGGTCCCAAGTTGGTGTTGGTGCTCTCCGGGGCGGTCTTATGTTTTTAGCCCCTCTGAGGTACTGCTTTAGCAATGGGTAAGAGAAAATAGGAGAATCTGTGTTGTAATGAGCCAAGATGGCAGAAGCGTGAATCTTAATGGATGAGAAGGATAGTCCCTTGTCCAGCATCTCAGTCAAGTATTGTCGGATCTGAGGAATGTTAGGGATCAGAGGATCAAGGTTTTGAGTCTGGTTCCAGGCACAGAATCTCTTCCACTTTTCTGAATAAGATTTCCTGGTGCTAGGCCTCCTGGCCTCCAAAATGACATCCATAACAGCTTTAGAGAGATACGTTGTCTGTTTGGCTAATGAATCTGCCATGCAGCCAGGTTTAAGGTTTTGAGCTGACTGCAGTATCTGATTGTTTTGCTGAGTCAGAAGGTGTGGAATTTGAGGCAAAATCCAAGGTGGGCCTTGAGCTAAGTTCTTTAAGATTGGGTACCAATGCTGGCCTGGCCAGTCTGGAGCAATCAGAATCATCTGTGGTTTTTCTTGTCTGGCTTTTAGGAGTACCTTTGTAAGGAGAGGCAGAGGTGGGAAGGCATAAACATTTAGGCTTTTCCAGCTGAACGAAAGAGCATCCACTTTCCATGCTTGTGTGTGATAAGTCCTTGTGCAGAATTTTTGTAGTTGGTAATTCAATGGTGAGGCAAAAAGATCTATATCCGGGCACCCCCATTTTTGCATTATCATGCTGAAGACTTGTGGATTTAATTTCCACTCATGAGGATCCATGATGTTTCTGCTTAAGTCGTCTGCCAGAGTGTTTCTCTTTCCTGGCAGGAATTGTGCTTGCAGATGAACTTGATAGGTTAGAGCTGTATTCCACAAGGTCATGGCTTGTCTGCATAGGGGATAAGAATGAGTGCCCCCTTGTTTGTTTATGTACCACATTACAATAGTGTTGTCTGTCTTTAGTAGTAATTGTCCTGGATGCAGAAGATCCTTGAAAGCTGCAAAGGCATTTTGTACAGCCAACATCTCTTTTTGATTGATGTGCAGATGCATTTGGTCTGTGGTCCATTTGCCCTGAATACATTTTCCTGCCATGTGTGCTCCCCAGGCGTAATACTGTTGTTAAAGTCTGCCTGGCTGTAAGAAGAGTGAAAGGCTGACCCTTGTTGAGGTGACATGCCTGTGCCCACCATCAAAACTCCTGTTGTAGGCAGGGAATTAGTGGTATTACTGTCTCCAAGCTGTGAGAATGTTGAGACCAAACACTTTTTAGGTACCATTGTAATTTCCTCATATGCAGTCTTGCATATGGAATTAGTAGTATGCAGGATGCCATGAATCCCAAGGCCTGCAGATTTTTTCTTGTAGGGAGTTGGGACTTTGTTGCCATCAATTGAAAATACTGAGTCAGTTGTTCTTGTTTGCCTGGCATGAGATAAGCCATCTGGGCCATTGTATTTAAGCTGGCACCCAGGAATATTATCTCTTGTGAGGGCACTAGTTTTGATTTCTTTTCGTTTACTGTGTACCCTAGGCAACTTAACAATCTTTTTACGAACGCCAGATGCTGTAGAAGAATGTCCTTGCTCTCTGCTTGAGTCAGGCAGTCGTCCAGATATGGATATATTTGAATTCCTTTTTGTCTGCAAAATGCAATTACTGGTGCCAGGCACTTGGTAAAGACCCTGGGCGCAGTAGATAAGCCAAAGGGCAGTGCAGAGAATTGGTAGTGCATTGAACCAGCTATGAATCTGAGGTATCTTCTGCAATTTTGTCTGATAGGGACATGCAGGTATGCCTCTTTGAGGTCCAAAGTAACAAGCCAAGCTTTCTTGCCCAACATGGGAAGGAGCTGTTGTGTCAGCATTTTGAATTTTGGAACATCCAGGTAAGTATTTAGAGTGGAAAGGTCCAGAATGGGTCTCCAGGCTTTGTCCTTTATGGGTACCAGGAAGAGTCTTGAGTAAAATCCTTGTCCTTTTTCCTGCTGTGGTACTTTCTGAATAGCTCTCATGTCCATGAGAGCTGTAATTTGTTTTTGTGCTTCTGCCCATTGATTTTGTGGCAGGTCTGGCATTCCTTTTAGCCTTGGAAAAGTGTGACAGTGGAACCTGCAACCTTGAGACACAATATTCAGCACCCATTTGTCTTGGGTGATTGCTTGCCAGTTTTGAGGAAAAAAGTGCTAGTTTCCCCTTAAGGGAGCTGCCAAAAGGGAAGAGTTTGGCATTGGAAGGGGGAAGTCATTGGGACTGTTTCCTGTAAGGTTGTGACTTGTCCTCACCTCCTTTTGGGTTTGAAGCACCCCACTGTCGTGGTCTGTAAGAGCCTTGTGGCTGAGATCTGCCTCTTGGGCGTCTGTATCTGCCTCTTTGTGGACTGTCTGACATTGGAAAGGACCAATTCTTTGTAGGCCAATTTCTGCTAAATCGTGGTGTCTGTACCTGTAAGAAATCCTTCACTGTTTGCATAGATTTTGCCTTATCCTCCATTTTCTTTAATACCTCTTCTGCCTTAATACCAAATAAATTATCTTGCTGCAAAGGAGCATCCAATAATTTTGCCTTAACATGATCTGGTAAACTTTGTTTTTTTAACCAAGCATGCTTTCGAATCACAGATCCTGTAACTGCTGCTCTACAAGAAGCTTCTAATGAATCAAAACCACGTTGCAAAGTATGTTTTCCCACTTATTCAGCTGCATGCAATAAATCCTGCATTTCCTTATAGTCAGGTAAGTAAGTATTGTTGATGTTTAAGTATGTGAAACTGGAAAATTAGAGCCCTCACTGCTAAAGTTGCAGAGGTGTAAACTTTCTTTCCCCATCTGTCTAATGCTCTAGAGACCCTATCCGAGGGAAGTGGATTCTTAGCCGTGGAAGCCTTAACCCCTTTGGGACCCTGGGAAATAGTTTCTGGGTCAGCAACAGGGTTTTTATAAAGAAATTTGTGAGAGTCAGGGACTCTGTAGTACCTGTCTGGCTTGACTGGAGCTGGGGGTAAAGAATCAGGAGTTAAACTAGATTCAGAGAACACATCATCCACAATGTCCAACACTGGCAGAATAGCAAGGGGCATGTGCTGAGGCAGTAAAAGAAAGTCTCTGAGCCTTTTCTTGGATTCTGAGTAATCCTGGCCCTCCCAATGGAAATGCTCCCTCATGGTATGTAAAGTTTCCCCAAAAGAGTAATCCTCAGGAGGAGAGGCTGAAGGAATTGATTCTTCAGCATCAGAATCCTCATAGGGGGTAAAGAATATCCCTGGTCTGAAGAGGAATCAGAATATATTGAAACCTGGCCAGAGGAATCATAGTCTGTATCCTGCCTAGGCCTTTTATCAGGAGGGGGATGGGAACCCCTGATCAGAGTTATCAAGTCTTCGGCCATCTTGAGCATCTGTTTTTTAGGCATGGAGGCCTGTCCAGGTGAATGCTGTACTTGCTTCTTTGTCTTTAATGTAGGCTTAGTCTTGGCTGTAGTTGCAATGGTAAGTTGAGTAGGCCTGAAACCACCCTCAGAAGCCGATGCCTGCTCAGCAGCTCTGGACCCATCTGAAGGGTTAATGTCCTTTGCCCAACACCTTGAGTATCCAGAGGCCTAGGCACCTCCACATGGGAGCCAGTCGCGGCCTGTGGTTCTGAGGTAGCGGGTGTCAGGGGCTGCGAAAGCGCCTCACTGCAAACCGGTGAACCGGCAACTGGCCTAGAAGAGGCTTCGTCGTCAGTTTTGGGCCTCGGATGCCTTTCCTTATCTATAACTTTGCGTTTTTTGTGCATTCCGGTCATCGGTTGTTCTGACGGCATTGTATAATTAAACCTTCGCCCAAAGTAATGGCGAGCAAAATCAAACCGACGTTTAATAGTGCATTTGTTAAATCTAGCACAAAACCGACAACTAGTGACGTCGTGATCTGGGCCTAGGCATGGAATACAGTAAGAATGAAAATCCTTATGAGGTATTTGCTTCCCACAAGAAATACAATTATTAACTTTTACTGACATCGGTCTGAGGCAAGAAAAAGTTTCCCCAACGGGGTACTTAGCTTTATTGAAGACTTCGGTTTTGAAATCGAATTTGAAATCTCAGGAGTCGGCTGACCAGCACTTGCAAACTGCTTTTGCTTCGGGCACCGCGCGGCAAGAAAACTGAAGAAAATAGCGTTGGCTGCTTCTTATATACCCCTGGCACACTGACGTCAGGGAAGAGGCGACAGCAACTGACGCCGGACCAAGACTTTGGAACTCAGGCTGACTGTGGGCCCGCCTGATGGCAGGATAACCCAAGTGTAATGACTGCAGTAGTGAAACACGATGAACATCTACTCAAGTACAAACTCCCTTGCTCAACATTTCCTAGAATTTATAAACTCAAACGCCCTGGATCAACTGGTCAACACCCCCACCAGAGGTGACATTTTGGACCTGGTCATCACCAACATGGGTGATTGGTATTTCAGACTGGAGGTCAACCCCTCGCTGGTTAGATCTGAACATAAACTAATCACTCTGGATATCCACATTTCGCCACCACCCCCGGTCAAAGAAACCGCCGTGAAAAACTTTTCAAAAGCAAACTTCACGTTACTTAAGACCAAGTTGGGAAGTTTCAAAGCCCCTATGCTAAAGGATAACACTGTCCAAGCTGCAAAATCTTTTACTAATGCACTATATGGGCACCTACAAGAATGCATGGATCGTGCTATCCCAAACAAAATCAAGAATCACTCCTCCAAGAAAAGGAAACCAGTCTGGTGGACCCCTGCCATAAACAAGTTATACAATAGAAGGAGGAAACTAGTACAGAAAAAAGTAAAATCCCAAGAAAGGAAGACATCCCTGATCAGTATCAGCAAGAAACTACATTCCTTCATCAAATCATCCAAGGCTAGCTTCAAAAGAAAAATTGCCATGGACTCCAAAGATAACCACAAGGCATTCTTTAGCTATGTCAAGAATCTAAGTGGCAATTCTCAGATCTGCTCAGAGTTAGTGCAGAATGGCACAAAATACAGTGAACCGACCGATATAGCCAACATCTTGGCAGATAGGTTCTGTGCAAACTTCATTCCCTTTCACCCCCAAAAGGGTCCGTAACTATACCAGAAGAATGTAGTGCCCCTGAAATCACAGACACTCAGGTTAAAACAGCCCTCTCCAAGGCCACAAATACAGCATCAATGGGACCAGACGGTGTCCCAGGCTACGTCCTACATGAGCTCAAAGATGAACTAACCCCTCACCTAAACACAGTGTTTAAACTCAGCCTTTCCACAGGCTACGTGCCCACAGAGTGGTGCACAGCAACAGTTATTCCACTCCACAAAGGTGGAGCCACAACGGACCCCAGGAACTATCGCCCTATAAGCCTGACTAGCTTGGTCTGCAAAGCTATGGAGCGCATCATCATGGATCTCATTAACAGAGACATTGGAAACCTCCAAACACTGGACCCTACCCAGTTCGGCTTTGTTAAGGGCAGATCATGCCTCCTAAACCTGGTGGACTTCTTTGACACAGTTACCAAGGCTATAGATGAGGGAAAGGTGGTCCACACAGCCTACCTAGACCTCGCAAAGGCCTTCAACACCATTCCCCACTCAGGTATTATAGACAAGCTCACCAGCCTGAACATAAACCCCTACGTCATGAGATGGGTTGCCAGCTGGCTCATGGACAGAAACAACATGGTAAGAGTTGCGGGAGCTAGGTCTGACTCTAAACAGGTTACAAGTGGAATTCCCCAGGGCTCAGTCCTAGGAACCCTCATGTTCAGCATATACTTCACAGAGGTACAGGCAAGCACAGGAGGACTATGGCTGATTAAGTTTGCAGATGACTGCAAACTAGGGGCTATAATTGACTCTCCGGCTGACACAGACATCCTCCAAAAGGGTCTCACTGAGACAGATACCTGGTGTCAAAAGCATGGCCTCAAGCAAAAATGCCAAAAAGTGCATACTCATCCCCTTTGGAAAAAACAAAGCACCCATAAACTACCACATAGGTGGTAGCCCCCTAAATACGGAAGACGTAATAAGGCATCTGGGGACCCAAGTAGATAGCAACCTCTCCTTTGATAATCACATTGCCAAAGTGGTTAGACAATCCTTCTATGTGGCCCACCTAATCACAAAAGGGTTTGCATCCAGATCGAAAGAGGTCATTGGGCCCCTCTACGTATCACTCATCAGACCCATCATAGAGTACAATGCCCCATTTGGGATGTACCTTACAAGACACCTGCAACAACTGGAAAGACCGCAGAAGTACCTCACCAAGAGGATCACTGGCCTCAAGCAGATGCCCTATGCAGCTCGACTGAAGAAACTCCAGCTGTACTCTGTTGCATACCGCCTACTCAGAGGTGATCTCTGCCTGACATACAAGGCCATGCCCAACCTAGAATTGATGGACATGCTCCACCTAAAGAAATCCATATCCCCTCGAGCCACATGCTGCAGGGATCTAAACCTCACCACAACAATAAATAGGATGTGCTGGAGGGATAGATTCCTGTCCCAGAGACTTCCCATGCTCTGGAACAAGATTCCAATCTACATTAGGCAGAGTTCCTCGCTAACCCTCTTCAAGAGAAACCTTGACGAGTGGATGGGAAACAGAAAGTTTACCTCGGGGATCACTTCAGTGGCTCTGCTGGACAGAGGAACAGCAAACTAATCTAAGGGGCGGTGAAAGCAGACACATTGCAGCTAGGCTTATAAATGTCTTTGGGCAGATAGCCTAGTACCTACCTATGAACCTATGAACTTACTGCCTGTCAATGGCTATGGAAAAGGCTCTGAGTAGCAAACTGGGGGAATTCCTGCATGTTGATTCCTGGCTAATGACAAATGGTGCTGTTCACATAATACAGATCTTGGCAACCCAGTCTGATTCAGCTTCAAGACATATTCACTACTGAGGTGAACCTGGGGAACCTAGTAGATGTGATGTATCTTGACTTCAAGCAAGATCTCTTGCACTGTGTCTTACAGTTGGTTAGAAGGCATTTTAAAAATGATTAGGTCTAGCCTACACAATGGAGTGGATCTGAAATTAGTGAGAAGCAGAGCCTTCATTACAGTAGAAATAAGTGCAGAAATGATGTTAGATAGTGCAGTACCATAGTGCAGAGAGATACTGAGAGAGAGAGAACATTAGCACAGAAGGTGTGGCCATGAAGACTTTTGGTAAGTAGAAAGATCTAAAGAGGCAAAGCTCTAGCTTGGAGGCTAAACAATAGCAGAAAAGAGGAGCAAATGTTAAAGCTTAAGGATAAAAAAAAGCCTGACAGGTGGCATACAACAAAGGAAAGATGGGAAAACATAACTTTGTTGGGCATGTATATACAAAACAAGGCATGGGGAAGAGTAGACATTGGGGTTTAGCAGGGAGGGTGGCCAAGGTAAGGTAGAAGGTAGACAAAGAGGGAGAGGACTGAATTCTGAAACTGAGTTACAGGATATGTAAAGGGAATGATCACTAAGAAGACTAGAAAAAGACAAGAGAGGGTGCACTATCACGTAAGATTTGCAAAGACCTTCCACTGGAGGTGTTGTGGGAGTAAAGAAAGACTTTCAAATGGGTTAAGAAAGAAACAGCTTTGCCTAAGTCTTGAGTTAGAATGAAAGAAGTCCCTTTGCCCAAAGGGGCCAAAGAAGGAGAAGAACCCATGAACTAAAGGACAATTTCCCTCCTTACAATGAAGGCAAAGATCTGGTCAAAAACTCTGTCATGGATGTTAGAAAGGTATCATCTAGTTTTATCGTCAGAGAAGGACAGGGAATTGTTAAAGTTAAATTATTGGATAATTGAATGCAGAGCGTGAAACTCTCCCCAGTCCATTTTGTTTTGCCTTCCTCAAATCTGACCGCTTAGTACTTGTCGATGAACCTATGGAGTAGAGGTGGTGGTAGATTCTAGGAGCTTTTCTGAAGAAATGTAGCAGGCAGAAGAAAGGCAATGCTGATGCTATTTTTTTCCACAATGTTCCAGTATTTCACAACGACACCACTGAACAGCATTCTCTTTTCAGGGTGTTGCAGAAAATAAAAGTGGAGTAATAGTTCATCAAGGGAAAAGCAATGGTGAACAGGTCTCTTTCAAACAAGGCTAAGTTTGAAAAGGGCACTATGCAGGTGTTTCCACTGTCTTCAAGTTATTTTTCTCTTAGTTATTAAAGTTTTAGTTTAAAGGATTACATATTTTATAAGCAAAAACCATTATGAATTGGGATGCTTTGCGACATTTGTGGATATTAGCAGTCTGATCATACATGAGCTTGACAGTGTCCTCCTTAAGATGTGGAACACCTTCAAAGTATATACAGAGTAATCTGGTCTATATGTAACTGAAGCAAGAGGATAGAACTAAGATTGGGAGGTGAATAATCCAGTACTGAAGGAAAAATGAAAACTGGTTGCAAAGGAAATAGCCAGGGTTGAACAGTTTTGAGCAGTGGGATGAAATGTTACAGTAGAACTATATGGCTTTGCAGGGTGATATTTAGAAACTCTTACAGAAATGGGATTGAGTATGTAGTATTCTAACAGTTAGGATACAGTACCGTGTATAATGATGTACTTAGCACTAAGAAGTGAATGGTTTGCAGAGATATTGTAAAACATTAATTTGGAGAAGGAAGAAAAGGAAAGGAATCTGGGAAGGAAAAGAAGCAGGGCAGGAGGGAAAAAAATAAAAGCCTGGAACTGTTGCCTGCAAGGGGCTAATATGCAGAATGTGAGGTTTGCTAGAACACAGAGGATTGGAAGACAGGATATGTGGATGGCTTGGTATGTTTAGAGGGAAAGCATGGCAGACGGCAGAAATCTAGATGATTTTCACTGAAAGACCAATGGAATGGGATCCCTGGGACAATACAAACGAAAAAAGTATTGGGGAGTCTAGATGGATGGAAGAATGCAGGAGGGCAGGAAATATTAAAATAAGAGATGTATTATGGCTGGAAGAAGGTGAGGCAAGAAGAGCAAGCAAGTGAATGAGATAGAGGCAAGGATCTACTTTAGGATGACAGAATGGTTGACTGATAGTTGCCAGTAATGACAGGAGAGGTACTAGTGGAATAGTAGAGAGGGAGAATAGAAGAGAAGTTATAACACCAATACTGGTATGAGGAGAGAGAGCTTTGTGATTATCTGTGCAAAAATGGGAAAAGGGGTTGTGGATGGATGGATGGATATAACAGGGAAATGTAGAATCATACAAAAATACTTACTGAGGCAGAGGATGCTTAAGGATAAATATGAAAGAAGATGAAGGAATGTGAGAGGGTGAAGGGCCTAAGATGGTTAGAGGATGCATGGAATTAAAGCCTGAAAACACAGGGAGAATAACTGAGTTAGAGAAATATTAGGATCAGTGGATGTGCATAATACAGACATGATTTGGAGGATGGCACTGGATATGTGTCAGTGACTGTTGATACTGAGACAAATATTTTGGAATGTGAGAAGTTTACAGAGTTTCTTGACTGATGGTGTTGGAACTGATTTATGGAAAAGTTCACCCACATGGCTGTAAGTTTATTATTTTTGGAATGAGTTGGGGATAGTTGATCTGACAAGTGGGAATGCCAGTTATTGATTTTGGATAAGGGGATCAAGATACTATAACTAATAATAGAAGGAATGGTCAATTAGACTTGAAGACAAAGTACAGAAGGGCTAGTTTTGACAGCATTCAAAAGAGTATTGCAAGCATAAGAAACCTGGTAAAGAAAGACTAACATTAAACAGCTACTGGGACAGGGGATGGGAAGATACTGTAGTGAGGAGAGGGTTAAAGACTGACTACTAGGACAGGAGACAAGAAGGTGTGGTTTACATGTAGTTGATATGGTCTCTACTTCCACTGTATGAACAGTACTGAGCAAAGGTATGGCTACATGGTTTAGGACATTATCGAACTGCCATAGGAGTTGTAATAGGAGTAAGGTCTCATTGGCATGGAGTGAACATGTATCTTAATTTCTGTCTAATTGTAGCATATGTACTTGGGTGCTGAAAGGAGTTGGCTGATGTTAGTGAAAGTTGATGTGCACCTTATTGATTACATGGACATGTAATTTTGTGATAGTGTTGTAATAAAAAAGGAAAATTAAAAAGTAGAGTATTAAAAGATTTAGTGTTGTGACTAATCAGATACCATATTAAGTTTGGAGTGCAAGATCAGCTTATATGTTGATGATACAAGCATAACTGAAATATGTAGGGATGGGGTAGAGCATCATAGCTCTACATAAAGATCTGTTTTGAATGGTACTTTGAGGATATTTGACAGCCTTTAAAAAAGTTATGCACTTTGCAAGGAGGTGCACAAATCATAACCTTGATAGGTGCAATATCAAAGGACATTGCTGAAGGTCAAGAAAATGGTAGTTAAATACATACCATAGCACTGGATCTTTTCATCCATGTCTGCCCGATATGACTGATCAATCATTGATCTGCTTGTTAGAACTGGTGTAGTACTGCTTGTGTTCCAAACTCGAGCTCCATAAAACCTTTCCATCCCATAGTCCCCTAATGTAATGTCTCTTTTCAGTTTGAGTTTGTTGCCTGCTATGAATCAGCTGTTTTAGAGGAAGGGGACTAATATTAAAGAACATCATCACAGTCTCTCAGATCCTCAGGAAAAAAATGTAAATTTGAATAGGATGAAGGGACTGATGTTATTTCAGATGGACCTGGATAGTATAGCCTTATGGTAAGTACATAATGACCATATCCTAATCGGTCAGTCTGTCCAATCTGACTGATGGGTTAGAATCCCGAGGCAACTAGGAACCTCAGTAGGATCATGACAGGAAACTATTAAGAACAGTGGCTCCAACAAAAGAGCCCACGGTCTAGATATACAACGTATAATATTTGACAAGGATGTTTAATATAGACTTAGTTGCTAGAGACTATATTTCATCCACAGTAGAATTCTTGAAGACATAGACCTTGTCAACTGAGCTTTTGTCCTGACAGGCAGAGAATTGTTGTGAGAGTACACAAAAAATGCATTGTATAGCCTTCTGAACAGTGACAGTTTGGATACATTCCTCCCCAGCTTGTTATGGGCAAAGGACATGAAAAGCTAAGAATCCTTCCTAAAGGAATTTGTTTTGTGGATACAATACTTTAGATGCCTTTGGGCATCTAGCAAATGGAAAATGTACTCTCTCCTATTGGAATGGTTTGGGAAGAAAACTTGTTAAATGAATAGTTTGGTTCAAGTTAGTTTCAGACTGAGTTTGGGGATGAAGGAATGATTTATCCAGAGAAATATCCTTATGTAAAATTAAGTACGGAGGGCTGGAAAACAAGGCTTGTAATTATGAAACCTATCAGCTGCAGTAACAGGTAATAATAAGGTCTTCAGCTAAACAGAAGTCATCATCTCAAAAGTAGTCCTTGCAGAGGCTTCTAATACAAAAATGAGGCACCAAGGAGGAACTCATTCTTTTACTGGCAGTTAAAGAGAAAAGATATATTTTAAAAAAAGCCTTACATAATCTAGCACCAAGGAGGAACTCATTCTCATATCTCCCGGAGGCTGCCGGATCGTTCTGTGTCCGCCGTGCCCTCGGAGCCTCTCAGGGGACCTCGTCCGATTCCGGCCGGCCCCGGGGTGCCCCCTCTGCGGGGAGAGGGACCCCTCCCACGGGCGGAGGCGGCGGACTCTGGCCCCCCCATCCCTCCGCCCGCCCGCCCGCCGAGGTGCCGCAGGTCGCTCCCTTGAGGACTTCCACCTGGAGGGGGGGGGTCGGGACCCTCTCACCCAGGCGGGAGCGCTCCCGGCCAGGGCAGAGAGAGGGGCTAAGAAATGGGAGTCAAGTCAAATATGACAGACATGGCAGACAGATGTACATTAATTGTAGAATGCCTGCAGCCTGAGTCAAACAAACATGAAAGGAAGTGTAAAATGTCTTGGATTGACATGCTGAAAGGATCAATACCTAAACTGGCTGCCCATAAAGCAGAACATTTATATTTACTGCAATAAACTTTGTGGGTAGATTATTTCTGAAATGCAATAGGAATATAGATACAATTCTGAGATAAGGAAGTGTCCTTGGGCATTAAGGTTATTGGAGTTTCTCCATTCCATTTAGGGAACTGGAGAAACCAAACAATGAATCTGAGATTGAGGTCTGTGCATGGCTGCCCAGTCAGGCTAGGGAACTGGAGAAACCAAACAATTAATCTGAGATCGAGGTCTGTGCATGGCTGCCCAGTCAGGTGAGATGGAAGATGGTAACATGGATTGAGAAGCCAGAAGATGAGCTGGAGGGCTAGGTTCCTAAGACAGTATATTGCTAGCTTAATGAATAAGTTGTCACTATAAGTCAGAGTGCTACTTTAGCTACCTTTAAGGCTAGTTTGGATGACTGGATTGAAAGACACAAATTTACAGCAACATTATCTGCTTGATTTGGGAGCTAAGCAATATTAAGTGCTTGACAAGGATGGTGAGAACATTTAAGTTTCTCTACTTAAAGGTGTATATTTTAGGCATCTTATGGTCCTGTGGTTACTTGAAAAGTAGCAGTCCTATGTTCCAGGAGAGCTGTTTGAGGTGAGGGCTCCCAGCTCAGTAGAGGAAATGAAACCTGCCAAGGCCAACATGACACAATGAGGATCATTGTGGCTTTGCATCCTGATGCTTTCCATAGAAGCCTCAACATGAAAGGGGGGAAATGCATAAAGAAGTCCAGATGACCAATGCACAACTAAGACATCCCTTGTAGATTGTCCCTGTGGGGAGACCATAGCAAAATATCAGCAACATTTAACGCTGACTGGGGAGGAGAAGAGATCATAGCATGGCTGGACCTAGCAGTCAAAAATCTGTTGAGCAAGCACTGGACTGAGACCACTTGTAAGGCATCAGAATAGATAGTCTGCAAGGTATGTGGTCCTTCTGGGAATATGCTTTCCTATAAGAAGGTGATGCAAAGCAATCACCCTTCTCAAACCCGCATGGCCTCTCACACAGTATGTAGGATCTAGTTTCTCCTTGCTTTCTCAAATATTATACTAGAGAAATTGGGTCTGTTTGAACAGAAATCACGTCTGGGGACAAGATGTCCTGAAATTTTTGCAACACAAGAAGAAAGTACAGTTGTGTACACTTACCATAAATGTAGATGTTCGAGTGTATTCACTGTTACAGTCATTACACTTGGGTTATCTGCTTGCAGGTAGCCCTCAGTTGGCCTGATTAACAAAGTCTTGGGTCCTGCGTCAATTGCTGTCCAACAGAACTCATCACTGCTTAGACCTAAAACAGTTTGATTGTCTTGAAGTACTCAAGCAACTCACTTACATACAGCTACTCATAGTCCACAAATTAATACACAAACCAAAATAAAGCAAAGCCCTACTAGACTTATTTCACACATACACCCCTGCTAGGCCACTATGATCTGAAAACAAAATGCCCCTCACTACCTACAAGCCACACCTGTCAGCAGGAATCTCTCTGTATTACAGCTACGTAGCCCACTCTTGAATCTCTATCTCCTTATCCCTTTAACATGCTGGCAATCTTTCCAGTTTCAAGAGCAAACTACAAAAATATCTATCTGGAACTGTACACGCATGACCACCTACTCACTATAACAATGCCTTTCTCACTCTAAATTCATTAACACCTCCATATCATAGCAGATAGTAATGGCCTAACATCAAAAGAAGCTCTCTCTTTAATGATACAATACTAATGTATGCTCTTCTACCTCTTCAACCAACACTTAACTACTATTTCTTTTCCCCCTCTTGTGTCCTTCCATAACATTCTCATTTTTTAATAACAATCAATTCTCTCTCCATGTCCCTAATTTTCATTCCTGCTCATTACTTCCCCTCATCTCATTCTAGTTTTCTATTCTGACAGCAGAATATCTCACCTCCACATATTATTAAAATAGTCAATATTTTGAATAACTATGTATTTGTTTGCTTGACATAGGCTATCCACTTCTGCAGTGTGTCTTGCTACTTGCAATACACATTGTATTCTTTATTAAGGTTTATCCTAGTAATATTTATGTAAATGCATTTCAATCTTTGTGTTTTTATCTGTTGTGGGGATTTTGTCCCTTTGTACATAATTACTTATCATCTACTGTAAAATGTTTTATGTGTATTTTTGTGAAACCTTTCTCCCTATCTCAATGTAAAATATTTCATCTGTTGTGAGGCTTTTCTCCCCTTCTATATAATTACTCATTGACTACTGTTCAAATATTTCTGAATCTGTTGTGCAGCTTTTTTCTTCCATGGGCTTCCACTGAAAATAGGCCATTGACTCATTTGGACTTTCCCAGTTATTAAAGAAAAATAAATACATTTGCCTTCATTTGTATCCTGCATCCTTTGACTATCCCTCCCCTCAATGAATTCCCAACCCAGAAAGGAGGTGTCCCAGGTGATTTTTGCTGTTGAGGGATGGGAATCCATGAGGAAATGTCTTCTTATGCGGATGTTGGGAGAAGCTAGCCACCATCTTAAATGGACCTTGCACAACTTGATGATGATGATTGGAACTGGAGGATGATCTGATGGCTGGGACCACTGCAAACTGAGTAGGTACTGGAGGACTCACGTGTGGAAGTGAATGAAATGAACTATAGCATCTGTTAAAGCCATTAACCAGAGTCCAAAACACTAGTCTTGGTGGAGAGTGGTGATCCAAGAGAGAATGGACTGCAACTCTGAGGGATGGTATCCTTTCATATTATGCACTTTTGTTGTGTTCAGATGGCACCTGATAAACAGAATGGATTGAGAGGAATGAAGGTTTAACTTGTTAGTTTTCTTACCCAAGTATAGGCAGAACTGAAGGAAATAGTATCTGGCTGTGATGAGTTATTTTAACATAGCAGTGAGAAGTCAAGTCATCCAAATATGGACACACACGGATCACTTTGAGCAGAAAATGGGCTTTGACTTCTGGCATGGAACTGCTAAACACCTGGGGGATTTTGGTGCATCTAAAAAGCAGGGATCTGAACTGAAAATAGCTGACTCCTAGACAGAAGTGTAAAAATCTTCTGGATGATTTTGCTATTTAAATGTGGAGGTAAGCATCCAAACGATGAATGGCGGACATCCAGCTGCTTGCCTGAAGACTTGGCAAAATCACTTGCACTGTCACCATTCTGAATGGGGTCTTTGTTATGTGCATGTTCAGGTCACAGAGGTACAAACACAGGCCAAAAGTCCTTTTTCTTCTTTGGAACAAAAAAGAATCTGGTGGGACCTCCTGGATGTCTCTTTTTACTAAAAGAGATTGAATTTTTCTTTTTCCTCTTTTTGTTGACGTGGTGGAATGCCTTTTAGTGGGTAGTTCTAGTGGTGGTGAAGGAAAGGAAAAGGAAATTGTATAGCCTTTGGATAATATTCTTCTCACACAAGAGCCCTGTGTAATGGTCATCCATGCAGGAGAGTGGAGGGATAAATGGCCCCTGGCTGCCTTTAAAGTGGAGCAGTCAAGCAGCATTTCAATGATGATGGTATCATTTAACTAAAAAGGGACCATTATATACCTGATTTTGCAAACCACCTTGAAGTCTGCATTGGCATCCATTTGAGGATTTGCCTCTGCCTTGACCAGCTCTTTCTGAAGTGGAGTCAAAGGGTTGATGACAGGATTTTCAAAACCATAAGGATTTGGACCCCTTCTGAGTCCTGTTATAGGATCTCTGAAGGGGTTCCAGTTTAATACTTAAGACAATATCTTGCCTTCCTGTTCACAGTTCAGGAGTATTTCCTTCACCACAGGACCAAAGTTGGATGAGCAATATTAGGGTGCATTTGTGAAGGATGCCTTAAATTTATCCACATAGTCGCATAGGCATCACCTGCAGTCAGTGGGAAAGTTCTAAGGAATATATACATCCCCTCACTCTACAGCACTTCTAGTCAATGATTCAGACTGAAATAGAGAAAAAGAGGGAAGCAGAGAGAGAGAGAGAATAAAGTCTATACATTTTCTAGTGTAAGCACTCAGGGCTCTTGTTTGTGCTATAAGGCCTGCATAATGGCCTGCCTGCTACTCCTGCTGGCCTCTACCACTGAGCAATATAATGTCAAATGCCAGCATTTGTCTACTAGGATGTAAAAGAGGGAAGTTGGCTTCTTAGCCCTATCCCAAACAGCCATTGCCCTAGTCCCAAGGACAAAGAACAAACTCAAGTTGCCAGTGGCACTGGGAGGGGGGGGGGTCCATTACCAATCAGCTAGCTTCTAACTAAAGTTTTAATGAGGCAGCTAAAATGCACTTCTAAGGGCTATTTTAATAGTATTAAAGAAGATATACAACTGTAACATACCAAAAATAACTGTATATTTCAGAAGTTGAGATCTGTTATACTAAAATTATGGATAAGGTTAGCTCAAAAATTGAAAATGTGCCATTTCCCATGGAATACCTCAAGATTTTCTACTGGGACACTTGCTATTTTCCATGTTTATGCACTAAGAAATGTACAAAATAAGAATTACTGAATGAATGGGAGGGCTTTTTGAGAAATGTGTCTATCCAAAAAAGTACAGTTGTATAAAATCTTACCATAAAAGTAGATGAACTTCTCTTAACTGTTGCAGTATCCAAAACAGAAGGACTCTCCTACCCAGGGTAGCCAACATTCGGCCAGTATACAAAAACCTAATGATTTTGTATGCACCATACATCACATTTATACGCCCTGTACAGAAAGTAGGGCATAAAAGGGGCGTATGGCTGCAACTACTGAGAACTGAATTGCACCAGACGAGAACAGTCTCCATAGGACAAAGGAGTCCATATACATCCAGAATGAAAAAAATGTAGAAGAAAATTAGAAAACCCTCAGCAAGAAGGGAATCTAAAACAAAAACCAAAACAAAGACGGGTTTGGAGTGAGGAAATGACTACTACAACAGTGAAGAGATGGACAGCTAATGTTACAGTAAGATTTTAAGCAACTGTACTATATCACTGTTGCAGTATCCAAAACAGAAGGCAGAGTAAAATAGATCAAGAAACAGAATGGGGGGTGGAAGGCTGAGAGGAGTCAACAAACTCACATAAAATGGTTTCAGCAAAACCTGCTGTAGCCCTAGAAACCACATCCAACGTATAATGCTTAGTAAAGGTATGCACTGAAGACCAAGTAGCAGCTTCAAGGAAGGAATTGGTGTCCAACTCCTTGAAGAAGGCACCAGAATAGGCAACAGCCCTAGTGGAATGAGCTCTAACAGAAGTAGGCAGAGATTTGCCGTGAAAAGAATAACAAAAGGAAATGGCCTTAGATATCCAGAATGAGACAGTTTCCTTAGATACAGCCAAACCCAATGTCCTGGAATGATAGGAAACAAATGCAGACTTACGAATGTCCTTAGTTTTATCCAAATAGTACCTGAGTTGTCTGTGCAAATCCAAGGTATGCAGGACCCTCTTATTAGCAGAACAAGGAGAAGGGAAAAAAGAAGGGAGTTGTGCCGACTGATGGAAAGGACAACTCATTTACTACTTTGGGCATAAAAAATGATTAGTATGAAAGGAGAGCCAAGCGCCTAGTTGTGAGTAGTAATGTACCATGAGGTACTGTATAACGTATAACTAGTTTATTTTAAAACAAGACACATTTTCGTCTCCCACAAAAGAGAAACTTCTTCAGAAATGAAACCAAAACAATCCTGGAACTATTTAAAAGTTCCGCTTAAGAGTGGTTAGTAATATAAACCAATCAGCTGGTCTCGTTAATAGAGAAGAGCTCAAGGTTTAAAGTAATATCAAGCAGAAACCTGTTAAAAGTATATATTAAAAACAAAATGTTAAAAATATAACGTTAAACAGTGTAAATAGGACATGGGAACACCAAAATGAGCAGAAACAGCTCCTATGTACAAAAAACATTGTATACAGCTAGTTACCTAAATTAATTAATGCCTATAGTCTCGAATAATAGTGAAAAGTTTCACTGCAATAAAAGATGGAATAGTAAACTAGAGATATAGCATTATTAGTTCAAGATTAGTGAATGACTTGTCGTTCATCACCAAATGAGTAACTTAAAGTGTTATATGAACAAAGCTAAAGGATGAAAATTTAATGTCTTAAACAGTTTCTTAGTTTCAACAAGCATGTGATGTTACAATTTTCATTAAGTCCAGGGAAACAGAACGCATTTAATGACAACTGCCATTCAAGTTCACAGCATTCTAATAGAATAGAAGTAGGTCCCCCTCTAGTGTCAAAGGCTAACTGGTCAATGGCAAAAAATTGGAAAGAATGACCAGGTTTTTTGTTGACATGCTTAGCTAAGGCATTGTCATTCTTATTTTTAGAGACCGCATACGTATGTTCATAGATTCTGTCACGGAATTTGCGGTCGGTTTTTCCTACATAGAAAGCATTACAGTTTTTACACAAAGCCAGATAAATAATTCTCTTAGAGTTACAATCCAGTTTGTGAGTAATATAATACTTTCTACCGGCTATTTCAAAAAAACTGCTGTTTTTAATATGCCTGCACATACTACAAGCTCCACAAGGGAAGGACCCACATATTCTGTTATGGACTCTTGATTTTTTACATTCAAGGAGACTCTTTAAATTTTTAAATAGTTCCAGAATTGTTTTGGATTCATTTTTGAAGAAGTTTCTCTTTTGTGAGAGACGAAAACGTGTCTTGTTTTAAAATAAACTAGTTATACGTTATACAGTACCTCGTGGTTCATTACTACTCACAACTAGGCGCTTGGCTCTCTGTTCGCACTTTTGGTGTGTGAGTTTTGTACCTCTTTTGTTCAGATTAGTATGAAAGGACAACCTCTCCCTGTGGAGAAAAAAAAAAAAGGAGGAATGGCTATAAGGACCTGGAGCTCAAAAACCCACCGAGCAGAAGTAAGAGCCAGCAACAAAACAGTCTTCCAGGTGCAATTTTGCAAAGAAGCAGAATCTGCAGGCTCAAAAGGAGCCTGAGTCATTTTTCTAACACAAATTAAGGTCCCAAGGAGAAGAAAAGGTTTAATTGGAGGCTTAATATGCAGGACACCTTTAAGAAATTGTTTGACCTCAAAATGAGAAGTCAAAGGAGGATTTAAGGGCAGACAGCAGAAATGGCTGACAAATGGGCCTTCACAGAAGAATAGACCAGGCCAGACTGAAGTAACTTATATAAGTAAAGAGTGGACCAGAGGGAACCCCACTGAAAAATGGTCCTGGTTATGAGCATGGTACCAAACAGAAAATCTTTTCCATTTGGACATATAAAATTTTCTAGTTGAGAGTTTCCTTGCCTCCTGTAAAACCCTGAGCACATCCTCAGAAAAGAGATGTCTGAAAGGGACTAAAACCCTATCACCCATAGGGTCAACTGAAGAGTGGACAAGTGAGGATGGATAACAGACCCTTTGTCTTGTTTGAAGGAGATCCAACTGGTGAGGTAACTTGTGGTGATTGCTCCTGGCCAGATGCATTAAGAGGGTGACCAGTGCTGCTTTGTCCAAAAGGGAGTCACTAGCAAGTTTTTGGGGAGTCCAACTGAATCTTCTGTAGGACTTCTGGAAGTAGAGGAAGAGGAAGGAAAGCATAAAGAAACATCCCCTTCCAAGGAAAAAAAAGGGCGTCTGTCTTTCAAGCCAGATGTTATGGCACTCTGGAAAAGAACACAGGAGGCTGCCTATTCAGAAAGCAGGCAAAAAGATCTATCTAAGGAATACTCCACTAACAATGTCCAGAAATAGGTCTACTTCTAATTATTTCTAATTATCGAAATACCACTTACCCGAATCTCGCTAGATTGAGACAACAACACTGAATGTTCGTTCACTTAAATGAACATTCACATCATCAGAATTTTAAACAGGGAAAAGAGGGAAATTTGCCCTTTCCCCCACTATAGTGCAATCTCAGAGTTGGTATATATAGTTGGGGGGTATGGGGGTGAATGTTGGCTAAGTGCCTCCTTTTCTGTTTAAAATTCTGGTGATGTGAACATTCGTTTAAGTGAAGGTTCAGTCCTACTGTCTTGATATAGTGAGACTCGGGTAAGTAGTATTTTGGTAGTTAGAAGTAGAACCCCAGCAACCCATCTCTGTGAAGCATCCATTCGTTACCCTTGGTTTTGGACCTTTTCAGAGAATCTGCCACTAGACTGTGCTCTGAAGGAATGTATACTGTATGAACAGGTAACTGATAACTGACAGCAACCTGCCAAGCCTGAAAAGCCATCCTGCAGAGGAGGTAAGATTTTGTGCAGGCCTGCTTGTTGACATACCATATCATTGTACTGTTGTCCATGACCACCTTCAAGGGGCCTAGAGAGAACATGTGGCGAAAAGCTTTAAGGGCCAGAATCAGAGAATCAGTGCTCTCTTTGATATTGATATGGTCTGACTTCTGATGGGGAGGCCAAAATGACTTGAGGTTCCATTGAAGCTTCCACATATTCAGTCTAGCAAGCGGAATCATTGGAATAGAGGCCATGAATCCCAAGGCTCAAAGAAACTCCCTGGATGGGATGGTAGTCAAAGATGAAGAGAGTGAAAGAAGGCTGTCAATGATTACAACTTTTGGAGGTCAAAGAGAAGCCAACAATTGGCACCGACAGAATCCTGCATCCCAGATACAAATGATCCTGAAAGGCAAGTCAGGATGGACTTTTGGAAGTTGGTAGTGAACCCCAGACTGGAGAAGAGAGATGGTGATCTTCAGATCCTATAACAGGTAATATGAATGCCTTGGAGCCTGCAGAAAGCAATTGTAGGAGACAGGCATTTTGTGAATACAATTGGGGCAATAGAGAGGCCAAAGGGCAAAGCAGAAAACTGAAAATGAAAGGAAGACACAGACAAATGTAAAAACTTCATGAAAAGAGGGTGGACAAGGATATGAAAGTGAGCATTTTTCAGATCCAAGGACATAAGAAAAGCCTTGGTTAATAAAAGAGGAAACAGGGTTTAAAGAGGAAGCATCCAAAATAAAGGGATTCAGAAAAAGGTGTTGAGTCACCAAAAGAGATCTAGAATAGGTCTTCAAGTGCCCTCCTTTCAAGGAACATCCTGGAATAAAAAACCCTTTCTTATTTTTGAAGGTGGGATAGGTTGAATGATTCCTTGGTTCACCAGGGACTCAAGAACCTCCAGGAAATTAGGACACTGTTCTAGAGGAGGTTGAGAAATCCCTGAAAAAGGAGGGAGAGACTTCCATACCATGAAGTAAACCTGACAGATAACAGAAAGAACCCAAAAGTCTTAAGTGATGGGATGCCAGTTTGGAAGACAAAGGGAAGGCTGAAGGGACAAAGGAACCTAGTAAAAAAAGAAGGGGGAGGGTTAACTGTCATAGAAAAGCAAGCTTAACAGATAAAAGAGGCTTCTGGATCACATAAATCTGAGATTCTTTAGCAGAGGGGGCCCACCTACCATCCTTCCTCCCCTTGGAGGCCAGGAGGGATTGGCTGTGAACAAAGGTAGATTCAGAAGAATAATTCCTCAGGAATTTATGAATCAGAGTGACAAAAACATGTTTAAGATCCTGCAAAGCTTTGCCTTTCTCTTGAAGAAACTCAAACATGTCAGTAGCAGCAGTGCTAAAATTATGTTTGTTATCCACAGGAGCACCAAACAACTTGGCCTTAATGACCCCAGACAGAGACTGGAGATGAAGCCAAGAATAATGCCTCATGACAGACCCAAAAGCTGCAGCCATGAAGAGGTGTCAGCAACATCATGGCTACACTTAATAGAGTGGCAAGCCACCTGAGAATCTAAAACAGATAAGGCAGAGGATTTGCCTACAGAATCTGGGAGGTCAGAAATAATCTGAAAAGCCTAAGCAATCAAGGCCACAGCTTAATTGGCCATGTGAGTCTAGTAATTAATAGCAATAAAAGCCAAAGAAGAGGAAGCAATGTAAATTTTCTTACCATCCATCCCCATTCCCCTACATCAGGAGGCAAAAGTTAGGCTGAGGACAAAAGCTTAAATGTTTGTCAGAAGAGACAGACACCACAGCAGGATCAGCAGAAGGACATTTAAATAGCAATTGACAATTCTCAGGAACTTTACAGAACCTATCAGGTTTCTTAGGGGCAGGAGGCTGAGAATCTGGAGACTTGGAAGCAGCAATCAAATTATCTAAAAAGGCAGCCAGCACAGGAGGAACTGTCAATGGTTTAGGAGTATCCACCTGAAGCAACTCCTATCTTCTCTGAATATAAGATACTTGAGAAGAACCCCACTTAATGTATTCCATCATCCTAGCAACTGTGTCCCTAAAGAACAATTCCTCAAAAGGATACTCAGGGCTAAAATACACCTCTTTATCAGAACCATAAACCAAGGGCATCTGTAAAGAATAGGACAAAGACCAATCATCAAACACTGAATCCTCTTTCAAGGAATCTGATTCCCTAAGCCATTAATAAGGAGTAGAGGTCCAAGGAGGAGCAGGTACCAGAACCCCTTGAGGAGGCTTTAAGGCCATCAAAGCAGAAAAGAAGCCCTGAGTAAACTCTTACCACTGCCTTTGAGGATCCTTAGGATGGACCGTAACATACTTCAGTTTTTGTCTTGTCTTGGAAGGGACTTCAGCCCTAACAAATACCAAAGTTTCTGACACTTGGCAAGATTCGTTAGGAGAACCCAGAACCTACTCTGTGACCAATATCTGTGAAATATGTCTAAGACCCTTCAAGATAATCAATGCAGTTCCTCCTCAACATCTGGAGCAGATGCCTGCAAAGCTTCAGAGGATGTGAGAAAAGAATGAATGCCAGCATCTGATGGGGTCACAGCAGAGGAATCCAACATAGCTGCCAAACCTATGCAATTACCCTCTTCTAGAGGGCTGTCAGGTGGAGGCTGGACAGCTAAAGAATCCAGCTGAGACTTCTTGGTCTTCTTTTTACCTAGCAGGAGTAACTTAGGGTTAAAGGATTCTGTCAGCTTACCTTGGGCTAACTGTTTAAGCCATTGGTTTTCAAGATAAATGACCAGGGAAGACAAACAGCCTCTGAGTGTCTTAGATACAAATGCCTTACAGCTACTACAAGACATATGGTTGTGGGAAGCACCCAAACACAAAAAGACCGTTTGTGATCATTATGGGGAATCTGCCTCCCAAATGGACATTTTCCCTTCATGAATAACATGAACTCTAGGTAGCAAAATAATACACAAGACTAAGACAAGTAAAAAAATGCTTTAACCATGGAAACTGGAATACAGAAAGTTAGCTTCAGAAAAATAACTAAAATTAAATTACTTTATGGCTAGATGGTAACTTTCAGTTTTCAGTAAGGCAACAGACATGATATCTGTACTAGGAAGCTTTCTGTATTGTCTTTAGGGTGAACTAATTACTAGTTCTGAAAGCATGAAGGAATGCAATTGTTTTATGACTTCCAGCATCTTTCAGAAATCTGAGGAGAAGCCCTTGTCTGTATATTTTTACAGGTAGATATTAAATACTGCCAGCTTCATCAATGATTGGTTGGCCTTGGTACTAGCAGTTAGAAGACCAGAAATTGTCATTCTATGAGCTATTCCAGAAGTAATATTTTAGATATTAATTTGAGAAGTCTATTAGTGAGACGGCATTCTGTATTCTGTCTTGGACCTGACAACAACTAGAATATCCATTCACCACATCTGCGTTGCTCTAATGAAGTTTCTAGGGATAATTCTCCTCTTAGATATTGTCAGGAATATAGTAAAGCTTAGGTTTGATATTTGTCTTTACTTATTTGAGACTGTCCTGCAATGTTATTTTAAATATTTCCTGTGGTTTTGAACTCTGTCACTGTGAATATATATTTACCATTGCTTGTTCTTTTATTTATTATTAAATATATTTAAACCTTTCACTGTGGCTGATTTATGTAGAGATATTTAAGTTTTGAGAACTTGCATATTCATCTGATAACACTGTCGGCCACTCCTGATAGCCTTGCTCTTGGTCAAACTACCATTTGTGTTAATATTACACAGTAAGAGTGGGCACCCTTTGTTAATGGCCTTAAAGTAGCTGATAAGGGGTTCTGGTGGCAGTGGTAACTATCTTATAGTCTGGGCAGAAGTGGGCATAGCTAGTAAACCTGTGCCAGCCTTCCCAGGTGTGTGTGTGTAAATCAAGTCTCCAAGAGTGTGTGTGTGTGTGTGTGTGTGTGTGTGTGTGTGTGTGTGTGTGTGTGTGTGTGTGTGTAAATCAAGTCTCCAAGACTGTGTGTGTGTATGTGTGTGTGTCAGTTACTTGGGCAGGGACACAAAGCACTGGTTGGACAGAGAAAGTGTTGGAGGACTTGGCTTGGAACCCTGGCTAAGGACTCAACTCTATAACTGTGCCAGTGGGGAGTCTTAATTGGGATCTGGAGAAAGATGGAGAAACCAGCCCCAGACTGACTGTGGTCTTTGTGGGCTCTTAAGGGAAATTGCACTCCATGCAGAGAGCTGCATCTGGAAACACTGTGTTCTTACCCTCCCAGTGAACATCACCAACTGGTGCCAGTGGTGGGGAATGAGGCTCCTTGATTATTGGTTCAGTGGTGGGCGTCACAAACCTTAACAGGGCACATATCTGGTGTCTAAATATTCAGGTATAGCAGCAAGGCATTCAGACTAACAAGCAATAATGGCCTTCAAACTGGTGGCAAAGAAGGTCTGAGTAGTTGCATCTGTACACCCCTTTTATGCCCTGCATTCTGTATGGGAATTATAAATGTAGTGTACGGTGTTTACAAGATCATTAGGCTTTTGTATACTGGCAGAGCAAAGGGCTGCCCTGGGCAGGAGATCCTTTCTGTTTGGGATACTGCAATAGTGACATAGAAAGACATCAAGAATTTAGACAGGCAAAGTACATGAAACAATTTTTTGCAAGGAAGGGCAATTTAAAAAATTTTCATTTGGTCAGCTGATTAGTTATGTCTCTTATCAAAGTGTCCCCATTGATATTATCTTATGGTTACTACTGCAGAATATAGTTTGCACAGAGGTAGGTTTAGTTCTCTCGAAAAAAGTTTATAAAAGTTAATAGGTAATCCATCAGGTATGGGTATTTTGCTAATGGGTAGGCTACAAACTGCTTCTATGATCTGGTGTGATTGGGGGGGATATTTTCCGAGATAATAGAGGGCTTCACCTTCCGGAAGTGATACAGACAGAGGTTACAAATAAGCACAGACAGCTTCAGGTAGTACTGCAACTGTATTTCAATACAGCTTGATAAAATATTTTCCTTCGTATTCACCAATCTTGACATTGTCATAAATTTCTCGCTGCCATTTTTATATTAAGGATGGCCACTTCTTTCTTCCTTTTCTTCTGCTTTAGGGCCAACAATTTTGGAGAGGTTATAATACTTGCCCAATGTAGTTTGGAGAGGTTATATTACTTGTTTAATGTAGTATTTTGCCCCTTTCAAAACTTTTTTTGCAGGTTCCCAAATTGCATAGCCTTACATTACTGCTGTATTATTTTAATGTGTCACACTGTATCTGAAAAGTTAGCAAACTTGAAATGTGCATGTTTTGTGCTTTTATTTGCTGTTCACTGGCATTAACACATCTTGTTTCTCATAGTTGCCTTACAGGCAGTGTAAACTTTACCAGTCCTCTCCATTGCCCTACTATCCTTATCAGAAGGCAAAAGCTTGGAAGAGGATAAAAGGTTGTCAGAACAGACATACAAGCACTATAAAATGCATCCACCTGCTGTAAACCCAAAAAGAAATTAATACACTTGCATAGCAGTTCAAATTTCTCCGTTCTGATTAACATCAGGGGATCAAGTTTCCACTGTGGGAACAAGAAAGCATAGCCTGTATCTCTGTAAAGTAATACAGCCATGGCTGGAGATAATAGAGGGGATCATATTCACCTGTAGGACACTTGTGGCCACTTGCATATTCAGGAGTATGTAGTTGAGCTGACCATGTTAATTGCTGGTACATAATATGAGTAGTCACACTTGTTAGGATGATTAACACAGTATGCACAGTCCTAGATCTGTGACACAATCATATAATCACGTACAGTGCTAGAGAGAAGCTCTACTTGCAGAAATCTCTGTATGGGATGATTTTCAAATTAGTCTGCCACTAAGATTAGCGGATGAATTGCCCCTATTAATTTCCTTATTATTTTATTAAACAGATCGAAGTTGGAAGTCCTCAGTAGCCATATAAATGTTGCCAAGGGGCACATAAATGTCAGCTTTGACCTTCATTACCAGTCATCTTCCCTCTTTATCGTTCAACTTCTCTATCTTGAACCAGTTTACCCCTAACAGATACTAAACTGTCACTGGCCCTCCTGGCAAGAGCAACCATGCTAGTTTCTATTTATCTCTACTATACTTCACTCAACCTACAATTATTTCTGATATTAATCTTTACTTTTTATAGGTTTGTATGCAAGTACTAGACTAACTGCCTTTACAGGACTTTTTAAGCCTTGCCAATGTCCCTTTTTTGTGCTTGGCCTTACCCATCTCATGGTCAATAATACCCCTAATGAAAATAACTGGGATCATACGATAATTTACAGGACCTATTCATGGGATACAGCATTTCAGAGCTGCTTCTATCCATTAGTAGCACACAGGGAACACCTGGGGTAAATTTTCTGTTTCCTATCCATAAATCTAAGTTGCACTTGAATACAGACAGGGATGAACTTTGTTTTATGTGGATGGGAAGTTGGTTCCACAGTAGTAGTATCCCCTGTGTGATACTACTGTCCCCCCAAACCATTCTGCTGATGTTGCAGAAGAGGTTTACATTCCTAGAATGAGCATTTCTGATGTCATTTGACTTGCTGATGAGCAGTAAATCCATCAGTAATGGGTCAGAGGATGCTAGTATGCCAGACACAGTTCACCTCTTAGCAGTCTGTAGGATACACAGCATAGTGACAGGGCTTTGCATCAGTCCATGCAGAATATGTTATTTATGCCTTGCATTGTTTTAGTAAGGACCTTTATTATGGGCATTCTGCATGTGTCTAGACAGATACATGCCAAAGGGGGCATTATATTCAATGACTGGCCTAATGAGGCCTGAGTCAAGGGAGACTATGACATCCGTAGATCTAGACACAATCCCTTTGGAAAAATACATGTGCTTTCTCTTCTTTAACTTGGCTAACGCACTCATGAAGTTTGTACATTGCATTCATGCCTCTAATGTTACTAGAGGCAATTAAAATCAGTGATACCTTCACCTCCACAGTTCAGATTAGATGGCCTGAGCGATATGCTGTACTGTAAAAATACAGCTATTCAATGTGCACAATCTTATCAAAAATGCTGGCCTGACTAAGCTGGTGACAAATGGCCCACTAGTGTTTCACTTCAAACTCTCGTGTGAGTAGCCCCCCTGGAACAATCAGTAAGGGGTCAGAAGAGTCATGTTATCTGGATGGCTTGGGAACCAATTTAAATATCAAGAAAACAGTGGTAGCTAATCAAAATTACTCTGTATTATTTTCCTCCAAGCATTGCCTGATGGCCTAGCTTGTTGAAAGGGACCCGCAGTTCCATATGTACCCAATCCAAAGCAAAGATGTGGACTGTATTCTAGGTTACTGTCCTTCAACATATGCATTTGGCTAGGATTGCCAGAATGTAAACTTGCTGACAAAATACACTAAATTTGCTAATTAATGTATCTTCCCAATGTCAAAATAATAACATTCACGTACAATTGTACAAACAGAAAGGTCTAATTGGAGTAATCAATGACTTATTCTAATGTTGTCATGTTGCTGATAGAGCCAAAAGTGCTACCTGAAAGCAGCCGATCAAACCATCTAGTTCTTCATAAATGCTAGTACAGCACTGCTATGCTCCATTCAGTTTACTTGTTATTGTGGCCACAGTCATAATAGCGGCATCCCTACAGCTGATGCTGTCCAACATCGAGAGCTCTGCAAGAGTTGCAGATGCCTTGCACAAGGCATTCAATTCATTCTTGGTCTCATAAGCTGCAGTCTGTTTGGCAAAATGATCATATTTTATTGCTGAGGAGAACAACCTGTGTCTTACTGCTGAACTTGGTAGATGTGGCTTACCTGTAATAAAATGACCCAGACATCCTTTTCTTTTTGTTATGAGGCAATATATCTGGTGCAGTCAGTGAAGTGTTTTCATGTTTTGGTCTCTTATTCCAAATGTATTTGCATTCCTTGCCACCAGTTTGTTAGGCTATGGCAGTTTACCCACTAGAGTATCCATAAATGCATCATCTTTAGCTGGGTTCTCAAATATAACCTGTTGTTCAGAATGGGAGACTACCAGAGGAGAATGGAAACCACAGCTAGTAAGCTATTCCTGTTTCTCAGTTGCCTTATGACTAGGACTATGCTTTCATTTTACTGAACATGGTATTGCTTTAGTCAGTGATTACCCAAACTTGCACACCTGCTACGGTAAAAGCAGTCCCTAGTGATCAAGCTTTACGAGACACACTTCTCTAAGCCTTTTTGCTACTATTTCTACTGGATTTTAAATCGTTTTACTGTTGTGCACTTGTTTTCTGTTTAATTTCAAAGTTTAAACTGTATTTACTGTTCCAGGCTACAAATTCGAGTGTGATAGGCTTTTCTGTGCTTATTTACTGTTTAATTGCATTGTTCTGCTGAATTTAACCTAAAACAACAAAAAAATACTCTGTTTGCTCATTTCCTGCCTTTTTTCTATACTAGAATAGTCTGGATCCCAGATTTGCTGGTTTCAGGACTTTAGTTTTGTGCTTCTGAGCTGTCCAGACCTTGCTGTGGTAGAGGGAAGTCTTTCTGCTTAAAATGACTTGAGGTTCCATTGAAGCTTCCACATATTCAGTCTAGCAAGCGGAATCATTGGAATAGAGGCTATGAATCCCAAGGCTCAAAGAAACTCCCTGGATGGGATGGTAGTCAAAGATGAAGAGAGTGAAAGAAGGCTGTCAATGATTACAACTTTTGGAGGTTGAAGCGAAGCCAACAACTGGCACCAACAGAATCCTGCATCCCAGATACAAATGATCCTGAAAGGCAAGTCAGGATGGACTTTTGGAAGTTGGTAGTGAACCCCAGACTGGAGAAGAGAGATGGTGATCTTCAGATCCTATAACAGGTAATATGAATGCCTTGGAGCCTGCAGAAAGCAATTGTAGGAGACAGGCATTTTGTGAATACCATTGGGGCAATAGAGAGGCCAAAGGGCAAAGCAGAAAACTCCAAATGAAAGGAAGACACAGACAAATGTAAAAACTTCATGAAAAGAGGGTGGACAAGGATATGAAAGTGAGCATTTTTCAGATCCAAGGACATAAGAAAAGCCTTGGTTAATAAAAGAGGAAACAGGGTTTAAAGAGTAAGCATCCAAAAAAAGGGACTCAGAAAAAGGTGTTGAGTCACCAAAAGAGATCTAGAATAGGTCTTCAAGTGCCCTCCTTTCAAGGAACATCCTGGAATAAAAAAAACTTTCTTATTTTTGAAGGTGGGATAGGTTGAATGATTCCTTGGTTCACCAGGGACTCAAGAACCTCCAGGAAATTAGGACATTGTTCTAGAGGAGGTTGAGAAATCCCTGAAAAAAGAGGGAGAGACTTCCATACCATGAAGTAAACCTGACAGATAACAGAAAGAACCCAAAAGTCTTAAGTGATGGGATGCCAATTTGGAAGACAAAGGGAAGGCTGAAGGGACAAAGGAACCTAGTAAAAAAAGAAGGGGGAGGGTTAACTGTCATAGCAAGCTTAACAGATAAAAGAGGCTTCTGGATCATATAAATCTGAGATTCTTTATCAGAGGGGGCCCACCTACCATCCTTCCTCCCCTTGGAGGCCAGGAGGGATTGGCTGTGAACAAAGGCAGATTCAAAAGAATAATTCCTCAGGAATTTATGAATCAGAGTGACAAAAACATGTTTAAGATCCTGCAAGGCTTTGCCTTTCTCTTGAAGAAACTCAAACATGTCAGTAGCAGCAGTGCTAAAATGATGTTTGTTATCCACAGGAGCACCAAACAACTTGGCCTTAATGTCCCCAGACAGAGACTGGAGATGAAGCCAAGAATAATGCCTCATGACAGACCCAAAAGCTGCAGCCATGAAGAGGTGTCAGCAACATCATGGCTACACTTAATAGAGTGGCAAGCCACCTGAGAACCTAAAACATATAAGGCAGAGGATTTGCCTACAGAATCTGGGAGGTCAGAAATAATCTGAAAAGCCTAAGCAATCAAGGCCACAGCTTAACTGGCCATGTGGGTCTAGTAATTAATAGCAATAAAAGCCAAAGAAGAGGAAGCAATGTAAATTTTCTTACCATCCATCCCCATTCCCCTACATCAGGAGGCAAAAGTTAGGTTGAGGACAAAAGCTTAAATGTTTGTCAGAAGAGACAGACACCACAGCAGGATCAGCAGAAGGACATTTAAATAAAAATTGACAATTCTCAGGAACCTTACAAAACCTATCAGGTTTCTTAGGAGCAGGAGGCTGAGAATCTGGAGACTTGGAAGCAGCAATCAAATTATCTAAAAAGGCAGCCAAAACAGGAGGAACTGTCAATGGTTTAGGAGTATCCACCTGAAGCATCTCCTATCTTCTCTGAATATAAGATACTTGAGAAGAACCCCACTTAATGTATTCCATCATCCTAGCAACTGTGTCCCTAAAGAACAATTCCTCAAAAGGATACTCAGGGCTAAAATACACCTCTTTATCAGAACCATAAACCAAGGGCATCTGTAAAGAATAGGACAAAGACCAATCATCAAACACTGAATCCTCTTTCAAGGAATCTGATTCCCTAAGCCATTAATAAGAATGGCCAATCAAAATGTCCTGTTTAATTTCAAAGTTTAAACTGTATTTACTGTTCCAGGCTACAAAGTCGAGTGTGATAGGCTTTTCTGTGCTTATTTACTGTTTAATTGCATTGTTCTGCTGAATTTAACCTAAAACAACAAAAAAATACTCTGTTTGCTCATTTCCTGCCTTTTTTCTATACTAGAATAGTCTGGGTCCCAGATTTGCTGGTTTCAGGACTTTAGTTTTGTGCTTCTGAGCTGTCCAGACCTTGCTGTGGTAGAGGGAAGTCTTTCTGCTTAACAGTAGGAGTGGTAAGCATTGATCTGCCTGTCACTAGAGGAGTGGTTTCCAGCTCAGGAATTGTACCTCATTGGCCGTTTGGGGCGGGTTTCTAACCCTTTCAACTTTCTGGCTTAAAACACCATGTTAGCATGGGTTTGCTCATCGTGCAGCACCGCTTAGCTAGGGTTAAACTATTCCCAGTGCCAGAAAGTCTGCTCTTCAAATTTTCCCTTAGTACCGGACAGTTTTCTAGTTTCAGCACTCAAAACTGTTTCTTTGTGCTCAGCACTTGTTCAGAACTCATTGTAAGCATTAAATAACCTACAAATTACTACAGCACTCAACTTTCCTCACTTGTCAAGAGGAAAACAGTTTTTAGTACTTAAAGTTATAAGCACCTATCCATGCATGTCTAAGGGTCAGCTCCCAGTGTTTTCTCCTGTCCACCTGATGAATCTGGGCATTTTGCGGCAATGTAGCAATTGCTACATGTACACTGACAACCCTCTCTTTCTACCACCCAACACTACAACCTGTGAGAGATTCACTTGTATAGCTAAACTGGAAGTCAAGCTCTCTCCAGCCAAGAATGGACTAGACAGTCAAGAGGAGAAGGTAAACACCTGCACCATATCACACTCAACACATAGTCCTTCAAAACCTACACCACCAAAACCCACACATAGAAACACAAAACACACGCCTACATTCATGGAGGCTCTCAATAAAAATCTGCCCAAGCAACAGAGACCTCCAAAGCTGGAATGCAAGCAACCACCACCACCCCAACACTACCCAAATGACACATAGCCCACAAAATCAGTGTGCTACTTAACCTCAGCCTATAAGGCAACACACTGGTCATAGGTGACTCTATATCAGGCACACTGATGTCCCACTCACCAGGCTAAACAAGGAGAAAGTTGGCTAAACAAGGAGAAAGTTACTGTCAGCTGCCTGTCGGGTGCCAGGATCCACAACATAACACACACACTCAGGTCACTCCACAAGTACAAATATGACTCTGTCAATGTCTATGTTGGTGTGAATGACCTGACACGTACATTCCTAGACTACATGAAAATAGACATGGAGATGCTTTCTGATCTTGTAGCCCAGGCAGGTATGACCCTAGCCCTGAGTAGCATCCTGCAATCACCCAGAATGATACCACAGTTCAAGGACAAAAATAGAAGTTATGTACTCACCATAACGTTCCATGTTTGTCGTCCATCTCGCCCTTCATTCTTACTGATGGGATCGGAGCCGATACTCGGCTACGAATCGGCCTATTTACAAGCTTGAAGTCTTCTAGTTGGCTCGTGGGTAGGTAGGTATCCCATGGTGTATCAGTACAATCCCCAGATCTTGTTTGCTGCTAATTAGGAAAAATAATAAACATACAGACAGAAGCCAATAATAAAAGGTCTCCAGTGAATAATAACAATATTTTTCTGTCTTCAGGTACTTTCAGGATGGGGGTTGGAGGGTGGGTTCGTAAGAATGAAGATGGACTACAAACATGGAACATTATGGTGAGTACATAACTTCTTTATGTTCTGTAGTCCTATCTCGCCTTCATTCTTACTGATGGGACAGCGTCCCTAGCACCTTTTTCTTGGGTGGCTCAAGGAAAAATACACCTGAGTACCATGGAACCAAAGCATGCTCTACCCCTGGAGGTTAAATCCAATTTGTAATGAGTAATAAATGTGTGAGGGGTAGCCCAAGTTGCTGCTGCACAGATATTATCAAGTGGGACCCTAGCTTGAAAGGCTGCAGAGGTAGACTGAGATCTTGTAGACTGAGCCTTGATTTTGAAAGGTAAAGGCCTACCCTCAGAGGTGTAAATGTAAGCTATACAGTTAGAGATCCAATATGACAGGGTCACTTTGGAAACTTGTAAACCTGACCTGGATTCAGAGAAGGAAATATATAATTGATCTGACTTCATGAATTCCTTGGTCCGGTGCAAATAAAAACGTAATTCTCTACGGACATCCAACTGATGAAACCTGTATTCTGCTGCATTGGAATGGTTTGGAAAGAACACTGGGAGTTCTATGGGTTGGTTCAAAGTGCTATAGAAACAGACCTTGGGGACAAAGGATGGATTAGTACGAAGAGATACTCTGTCTTTGTGAAAAATCAGATAAGGCAGTTTTACAGGCAGTGCTTGTAACTCTGATACCCATCTGGCAGATGTGATAGCCACCAGAAAAGTACAGTTTTGTACCTACCATAAATGTAGATGTCCGAACTGGATAGCATCTGCAGTCATAACAAGTGGGTTGTCCTGTCGTCAGGCAGCCCTGCAGTCGGCCGGATTCCAAAGTCCGGGTCCGGCTTCGGCTGATGTCGCACTTCACCCGACGTCATCTCTGTTGGTCTTCGGGTATATAAGCATCAGCCGACGCCATTTTCCTCAGTGTTTCTTGCCCCAGATGCCAGTAGCCCTCTTGCAGGCTAAAGTTTGGATAGATGCCAATGTTTCCAAATAGATAGAGGTAAACACAACCATAAGCATATATGTACATATATACAAACAAATACACCATAAAGACTCCCCAACAGCTAGCTATTAGGAGGGTAAACACCCGAGGAGTACCACAGAGGGGAAGGAGGGAGGGTAATCGTGACTGCAGATGCTATCCAGTTCGGACATCTACATTTATGGTAGGTACAAAACTGTACTATGTCCTTCATGGATGCATCTGCAGTCATAACAAGTGGGTAGAATACCATAGCCAACTAGGGAGGAGGATAAAAGTAGATTATGGTGTGTTTAGGATCCCTTGCAGTACAGCAGTGGCAAACCCTGCTCGGGATCTGGAATATAGAGGCAAATTATAATGCTTGGCAAATGTATGCACGGAGGTCCAAGTAGCCGCCTCAATAATGTCTTTGGTTGCCACTCCTCGTAAGAAGGCTGTGGTAGTGGCTGTTGCCCTTGTAGAATGAGGTCTTATGTTTTGTGGAATTGGTTTTCCATGGAAGGAGTAACAGTATCGTATGCAATTTCCTATCCATTTGGAGATTGTCTGTTTGGAAATAGCTTTTCCTTCCCTTCCTGTTGCATAGGCTACAAACGTTGGTCAGTCTTTCTGCTATTTTTTGTTCTGTCCAAGTAGTAGCGTAGCTGTCTATATACATCCAAGGTATGCAGTATTCTTTCCCCTCTGTTTTGTGGGTTGGGAAAGAAGGTAGGTAGGTGGATTGCCTGGTTTAAAGACACTCTGGATACCACCTTGGGCATAAATGTAGGATTAGTCCTCATGGACACTCTATCTTGGTGGAAGATTAGGAAGGGTTGCACTGCCATTAAGGCCTGAAGTTCTGAAACCCTCCTTGCTGAAGTAATTGCTAGCAGGAAAGCAGTTTTCCATGACAGGTGTTGTAGGTCTGCTGTTGCTGCTGGTTCAAAGGGTGATAGTGTCAACTTTTCTAGCACAAAGTTTAAATCCCAAGCTGGTAATGGTGGTTTCCTTGGAGGTTTTACATTCTTGATTCCTCTGAGGAACTGCCTGAGCAAAGGGTGCAAAAACAGGTGGATCAAAGCTGTATTCTGCTGAAATAGCTGATGCATGTATCTTGATGGAGGAGTAGGACAGGCCTGAATGAAGAAGTTCGCCAGATACTCCAGAATGTTAGGCATATCTATGTTTGACACCTCTTTTCCTCTTTCCGTACTCCAAATGACAAACCTTTTCCATTTTCCAGCATAGTTCCTTCTTGTTGAAGGTCTGCGCGCTTCAAGAATAATGTCTTTAACTCTTTGTGAAAGTTCTGGATTAGCTGCTGCTATGTGATGTTCCATGCAGTCAGTTGCAGCGTTTTAGGTTTGGATGTATGATGCTGTAGTTGTTCTGAGTTAACATCAAAGGCATCAGGGGTATTGGCCACATATTGTTCGAGACATGCTCTTCAGTAGTGGGTACCAGTGTTGTCTTGGCCAGTTTGGAGCTATCAGGATTATCTTTGGACGTTCTTCCTTGATTTTTAGTAGTACCTTGTGTATCAAAGGAAGAGGTGGGAATGCATATGCTGTTAGGCCTTTCCAGTTGATGGAGAGTGAGTCCACTTTCCATGCTAGTGGGTGGAATGTCCTTGTGCAGAATTTTTGAGCTGGTGATTGAGAGGTGATGCGAATAGGTCTATCTGTGGCATTCCCATTTCTTTGAGATGGTCTTGAAGATGTCCGGTGCAGCTTCCATTCGTGGGCATCCAAGTGGTTCTGCTTAATATGTCTGCTAGAGTATTGTCTTTCCCGGTACAAATATTGCCTGTAACTGAATGTTGTAGCTGAGTGCCAGGGTCCACAGCTCCAAGGTCATTCTGCATAGGGGTATGAATGAGTGCCTCCCTGTTTGTTGATGTACCACATGACTGTGGTGTTGTCTGTCCTTATCATCAACTGGCCCTCTTTGAGAAATGGTTTGAACTTTTGGATTGCCAGTTTTACTGCCAGCATTTCTTTTAGATTGATGTGCAGGTGAAGTTGATCCTGTGTCCACAATCCTTGCACGCATTTGTCCAGCATGTGGGCCCCCCATCCTAGGTCTGAAGCGTCTGTTGTGATGGTCTGGCTTGGTTGACATCTGCGAAAGGGTAGGCCTGGGTTTGACTGGCATGCCTGAGCCCACCATAGGAACTCCTGTTTTAAGCATGGAATTAGTGGGATTTCTGTTTCTAGACTGTGTCTGTGTTGGGACCATAAATTCTTTAGGTACCACTGTAGTTTCCTCATATGTAGTCTGGCAGATGGGACCAAGATTATGCATGATGCCATGAAGCCCAAGGCCTGCAGAACTTTTCTTGCTGTTAACTTGTTCAGTTTTGTTAGTGCCAAGAAGTAAAGAGGAAGTTCTTTTTGTTTTTCTGTAGTCAGGAATGCCATTTGCTGTACTGTGTCCAATTCCGCGCCCAAGAATGTCCTTGTTTGGGATGGTATCAGCCTTGACTTTTGTAAATTGACTGTGTATCCCAGTCCTTGTAGCAAGTAAATGACCCTTTGTAAATCCGTTGTCAGCTTGCTTTTGTTGTCCCCTTGTAGCAGGCAGTCGTCCAGGTATGGGTAAATTTGAATTCCTGTAGTCTGCAATGGCGATTACTGATGCCAGGCATTTTGTGAATACTCTGGGCGCAGTAGATAAGCCAAAGGGCAATGCTGAGAATTGATAGTGCTCTGATCCTGCAAGAAATCTGAGGTATCTTCTGCAGATTGGTCGAATGGGGACGTGCAGGTATGCCTCCTTGAGATCTAGAGTTACCAGCCAAGACTCCTTGCCCAGCATGGGAAGAAGTTGCTGTAGGGTCAGCATTTTGAATTTTGGGACAATGATGTATGTATTTAAGGTGGACAGGTCGAGAATTGGTCTCCAACTTTTTCCTTTCTTGGAACTAGGAATAGTCTGGAATAGAACCCTTTCCTTGTTCTGCTGTTGGCACTCTTTCCACAGCTCTCATGTTTGCTAACTCCATTATCTGGCGTAGAGCCTCTGTTTTTGATTTGGAGGTAGATTTGGCATTCCTCTTTTGACTGGTAAAGTGTGGAAGTGAAACCGTAACCTTGATCTATGGTTTGTAAAATCCACTTGTCTTTTGTTATGTAGTGCCAGTTCTTTGAAAATAAGGTTAACTTTCCGCCTAGAGGAGCTGCTATTTGTTCCCTGGTAGGCGGATTTATGATTAAGTCACTGTGGTTGTGCTGATGTAGTGGTAGTGGCTGTGTCTGTGCCTCTGTTGTTACCTTGCCACTGTCGTCCTCTGTAGGCACCTCCTCTGGATTGGTTTCTGCCTCTGGGACGTCTATTCCTGCCCCTTTGAAATTTTGTGGAGTCAGGAAAGGACCAATTTTTGGCAGGCCAGTTCCTGCTAAACCTTGGGGGTTGAACCTGCAAGAAATCTTTAACAGTTTGAACAGATTTTGCCTTCTCTTCCATTTTCTTCATAACCTGCTGGGCAGGTGTACCAAACAAACTTGTCTTGTCCATAGGAGCATCTAGCAACTTAGCTTTAACATGATCCGGTAAAACTTGTTCCTTTAGCCATGCATGCCTTCTTATCACTGTGCCTGTCATGGCTGATCTAAATGAAGCCTCCAGTGCATCATAGCCACATTTTAAGGAATGGTTGCTAACCTGTTGTATGTTATTTACCATCTCTAATACATATTTCTTATCAAGAGATTCATCTGTGGTTAGTTTTTAGTTAACTGATCGAGCATAAACTCTTGGTATTGTATCATGTGAAACTGACAGTTTAAAGCTCTAGCTCAGAGTGTAGCTGAAGTGTAGACCTTTTACCCCATCTGTCTATTGACCTTGCTTCCCTTTCAGAAGGAATAGGGTTTTAGCTATGGTCGCGGCTACTGCCTTGGGACCCTGGGATATAGTTTCTGGGTCTGCAAGTGGGGCCTTGTAAAGGTGGTGATGAGTATCTGGCACCCTGTAAAATCTGTCTGGTTTGGCAGGGGCTGGGGTAAAGAATCTGGAGCGGAGCAAACATCATTGAAAGCATCATCCACCACAGAGAGAACAGGAGGTATAGGTAAGGGCCTGTGCTGTGGGAGGTGCAGAAAGGTCCTAAGTCTTTTTCTGGAGTCTGAAAAATCCTGTTGCTGCCATTGGAACTGTTCTCGCATGGCATGCAAGGTTTCCCCAAAGGAGAATTCTTCTGGTGGGGAAGCAGCTGGAATGGATTCTTCAGCATCAGAATCTTCAAAATTGGAGAAGGGAGCCTCTGGCTGGTCAGTTATGTCTGATTCATCAGCAGAATCATCAGAAGACACTGGCTCAGGGGGCTCTGCCCTAGGTCTCTTCTCTGGGGGCTGAGAGGCCCTATCTGGGTGAGATTGAGATCCCCTAATTAAAGAAATTAAATCTTCTGCCAAAGAAGGCATTTGAGAGCTAGAAGAGGGCCTGCATGTGGGGGGTTTAACAGGCACTGTTTTAGTAGTTTTGGCTGCTTTAGCCCTGGCAAAGGCCTTAATGGACATGGCTGCTGGAGGCCTAGCAGCACCACGTGCTGGGGTAGAGACATCCAAGGGGATGGTGTCTGATAAGTCAACCACCGTAGTGGGTAAAAGTTCTGAGGTCGATTCAAGAGTTGTAGCAGGGGCCTCAGTTGTAAGAATAGGTTCAGCTGTACTTTGATCAGTTTTCTCGGTTTCGGCCGAAACCGAGACACTCGCGGTTTGCTTTACCGTGGTTTCGCCGAAACCGCGGACCGCGAGTGTCGGTCTTTATCTTTGCGTTTTTAGTACATTGCGTAGTCGGAGGATCCGCCGGCATAATGTACGGAAAATCAGAACCGAAAAACTGTTCTGCAAACTCCGACCGACGCCTGAGCGCTCGTCGGTTGAAAGAGGCACAGGCCGCACAGGCTGCTACGCCGTGGGCTGGGCCTAAACAAGGCAGACAGTAAGAGTGGAAATCTTTATGAGGTATTTGTTTCCCACAGGTTAAACAATTGTTAACTTTTTCTGACATCGGCTGAGGCAAGAAAGAGTCCCCAACGGGGTACTTAGCTTTTAGAAGTCTTCGAAGTAGTATTCGGTAGAAGTAATCTCTGGATCCGACCGACCGGCACTTGCGAACAGCTTCTGCTTCGGGCGCCACGCGGCAAGAAAGACTGAGGAAAATGGCGTCGGCTGATGCTTATATACCCGAAGACCAACAGAGATGACGTCGGGTGAAGTGCGACATCAGCCGAAGCCGGACCCGGACTTTGGAATCCGGCCGACTGCAGGGCTGCCTGACGACAGGACAACCCACTTGTTATGACTGCAGATGCATCCATGAAGGACATCAGTCTTCCAAGACAGAAATTTCAAAGGTGATGAATGAGAAGGCTCAAAGGGTGAAGACGCCAATTTGGATAGCACAAAATTCAAATCCCATGAAGCAACAGGTTCTTGAAATGGGGGTCTTAAAAACGTGGCACCTTTGAGGAAGGTTTTGCACAGCCTATGTGACATCAGATAAGAATCTTGTATGCCTAGATAAAAGACTTTCGGCTTTTTCCCTTTAGGGGTCGCCACAGCGAAACTCCGGTCCGCTCATGATTGGCAGTAGATTTTTACGGTGCCAAATTGCCAGCCCGACGCTCAACCTTTAAAAAAGACACACCCATTCACGATCGCACCTACCTGCATGTCTTTAACATCACTCGACCGCAGGAAGGACATGCAGACTCCACACAGAAGATGCTCCAGCTGAGAATCGAACGGAGAACCACTTGCTGTGAGGCGACAACACTAACCGCTGCAACACCACGGCTAATCTTGTACGCCTAAGATGAAAATTAGAAATTGCTGCCAATTGATCCATGATAGTGGCAGCTGCATATCCCTGGTGGAAAAGCTCAGACAGGAATTCCAAAGCCACCGGAATGGAGGCGGTATAAGGGTCAACATTCTTTTTCTCAGCCCAGATAGAGAATCTCCATTTACTGGAATATAGTCTCCTATTGGAGGGTTTAAGAGAGGACATTAGAATATGAGTCATGGAGGGTGAGAAGTCATGAAGCCTGACTAGGGATGGAACTGGAGCAGCCAAGCTATCAAACTGAGGGTGTGTAAAGCAGGATGAAGTGAGCCTAACATGTGCATCAAGAGATATGGCACTGGGTCCAGAATCCAAGGATTGCCTAAGAGAAGAGGCCCGAGAAAGGGGAACCAAACCTGACCTGGCCAGTAAGGAGCAATGAGGATCAGTTTGCTTCCCAGCTGTTTCGCTTTCTGAATAACCTTGGTATGAGAGGAAAAGCATAAAGCAGACCCATGGGCCAATCGTGAACAAGTGCGTCTCTCTCTGTGACTCCCCTGGAGGGGGGGATGAGGGAGAAATAGCTGCTGCATTTGGCATTGATCGGGCTGGCAAAGAGGTCACAGCAAGGCTGTCCCCATCTGTGGAAAATCTGCTCCGCTATTTCTTGTTTTAGAGACCACTCGTGAGGCATCAAGATTGCCCGGCTGAGCTTGTCGGCTATCACGTTGGTTCTCCCTGGAATGTGCATTGCCACCAGAAAATGCTTGGAAGATATCGCCCATTTCCAAACTCGAATGGCCTCTTGACAGAGTGGGTATGATCTGGTTCCACCTTGTTTGTTGATATACGATACTACCGACATGTCTGATTGTATCGCAATCGTCCCCAGAGGCAGAAGGTCATGAAGTGCTTGCAATGCCAGGAGCCCCACCCTCATCTCTAGAACACTGATATGCAGGTGAGCCTTGTGATCTTGCCATGTGCCTTGGACAGTCCTGCCTACCCACCCTATCTGTGAGGCATCCGTGGTCACAGTAGCAACGGGTTGGTGAGGGACAAATGAAGTTCCCATGGTTAACTGGTTGGGTTGAGTCCACCAAATGAGGTCCTTTTTGCAAGAGTCTGTCAGCAGTATGTGATGAGATAATTGGTAGGTGTTGAAAGGACCACTGGGACGACAGCAGCTACTGAAGAACTCTCATGTGTAATCTGGCTAGCGGCACTAGTAGTATGGTGGAAGCCATGGTCCCTAGAAGCTTAAGAATAGTCTTGGCCTTGACTTTTCGTAGGGGTAGAAGATGCTGAATCTGAAGAACCAGGTCCTGTGCCCTTTCTACTGGAAGACGAGCCAACATGTCTACTGTGTCTATTTTTGTGCCTATAAAATTCACAAATTGAGAGGACAATAAGGCAGATTTTTCCCAAATAGAAGTCCACAAAGATAAACCAGCATGTAAAGGATTGCTTGAAGTTTCTTTTATTGAAGATAAATATAAACCAAATGTAATGGCTGATAAGCCATTACAAAATAGCAAACCGGTTTCGGCTTTAAGCAGCCTTTTTCAATGCTCAAAAAAAATAAAATTTGAAACATCTTCACCATTTCCTGGTCTTATACAATGGAGCCCTTAAAGAGACATGCACCACACACCTCCACAGTAGTTAACCCAAAACATGGAAAAATAAAGATTGTACATATATAAAAAATAAAATAAAAATAATTACAAATAACATCCCATACCATAATATCAAACCTGTGTACCAAAATATGAATATTACAAAATATATACATAAAAATTAAGTATTAAACATGATACATAAGTAAAAGTATATGCAATTAAGCATATATATACCTAATGAGTATCAGTCTAATAATTCAACAGATTCAAAAAACAGAATAAACTATATATAGTAGTCTATGGTATTATTCTGTTTCATTTAACCCTGGCCTGAACAATCCCCCTAATTTAATAATCCACATATTCTCCATATGGTTTAATTTAGTATGCCATCCTGCTTTAAAATTCCTATGCAGTGCTATCTTGTCAATAATAACAAATTTAAATGCAGCAGATGGGTGATCAATAGTATGTTTAAACAGTGCATTAGTTAAACGTTTATTCCTAATAGCACTCATATGCTCACCTATTCTAAATTTAACAGGCCTAGATGTTTGGCCTATATAAAAAGCAGAGCAAGTGCACGTTGCTAGATAAATCACCCAATCTGAACCGCAATTAGCGAAAACTCTGATATTAAAAACCTTAGAAGTATTCTTGCTTGTAAATTCAGTGGTTTTAGATACATGTTGACAAGCAGTACAATGGCCACATGGGAAACAACCCACTAATATATCACCAAATAACGTAGTTTGTAGTGGAGTAGTAGGTATGTACCTTTTGTAATGAGTGAGGTATGAATTGATGTTACGTCCTCTACGATATGAGAACGAACATTGTTCAGGTAGGATAGTATTGAAAAAATCATGTGACTTCAAAATGTCCCAGTGTTGATTGATAATGTCTCTGAACCTATCAGTATTGATGCCATAAGTCGTTACTAACCTCAAAGGTTGATCAGAAGATACCCTCTCTTTTGATCTATAGTCCAATAAGCCTGTTCGTGTCAAACCTTTAGTTTCATCCATAGTAGAAGAAAGATTATGTTTATTGTATCCACGATTGATGAATCTTTCTGACAAATCAAGGCTGCAAGTAGAATAGTCTTGTTCCGAAGAACAAATGCGTCTAATACGCATGAACTGAGATTTTGGGATATTACGGATGATGTGGCATGGGTGGGAGCTTTTGGCATGTAATAATGTATTATATTCCGGAAATTTCCGATGAACAGAAGTGGCCAAGGTGTTGTCTAAAAACCTAGTGATGACCACGTCTAGAAAAACAATCTTATCATGCTCAATATTGGCAGTGAATTTGATACCAAAAGAGTTGTTATTCAAACAGGACACAAATTCAGCCAGCTGGTCCCTATCTCCACTCCACACCATCCAACAATCATCTAAATATCTGTGCCACATATCTACATCTTGAATATATATATTTCTTTGGACATCATATATAAATGCTTGTTCATAATATCCAATAAAGAGATCTGCGTATATCGGTGCAAATGATGCCCCCATAGCAGTGCCCTTGATTTGCCAGTATGCTTTTCCTTTGAAATAGAAAATATTTTTACGTAACACAATTTCAGTCAATTTAATCAGAAAATTGTTAAAGCCTGTGGAGTACAAATCAGATTTATATAACCAGTATGAAACTGCAAGAATGCCCACATCATGAGGAATGCTGGTATATAAGGATGCCACATCCAATGTACAAAGCCACCAATTGGGCTCCAGTTGAGAATCATTAATGATGTTTAAAAATTCCGTAGTATCTTTTATTCGGGATCTAACTTGTTTTAATAATGGTTTCAGATGGTATGTAAGAAAAGCTGACAGTGGCTCCGTTAAGGAGCCTCTACCGGACACAATAGGTCTGCCCGGAGGATGGAGAGGGTCCTTATGTATTTTGTGTAGCAAATATAAATATTGTAGAATGGGTTCATCCACCTTCAGTTGTGTGGCTACCTGCTCAGTTATAATTTCTTGTTCCACTGCCAGATCCAAAAAAGAATCAATTTCCACCTTAAAATTAGAGGTGGGATTAATCATCATTTCCATATAATAACTGGAGTCTGATAATTGTCGTAGGGCTTCTTCCGTATATGCTGTGTAATCCATGACTACAATAGCACCACCTTTGTCAGCCATGGTGATAACAATGTCATGGTTATCCTTAAGTTCAGAGAGAGCCATTCTTTCAGCTGAAGTGAGATTATTAGATTTGGGCTCATACAAAGTAGAAGAATGTAAATCTTTCATTACACAATCTCTAAATATCGAGACATGTTTATTCATAGGTGGAATGAAAGTAGATTTACCAAATCTAAAATCAGATGATCTTGGAATGGTATCAGAATCTGCAAAAAAATAACTTAAGATTAAGTAATCTACAAAAGTCATTTACATCTTGTAATAAATGATTTTCAGAGACAGGTGCACTGGGAACGAAATTAAGGCCTTTATTGAGTAATCGTATATGCACAGGAGAAAGATCAAAGGATGAAATGTTAAAAACATTGTTGGTTATTTGACCATCTGTTGTAGTAGGCACTGTGGGGTTGGAGACCCTAAATCTAGATTGGTGCTTTCTACCCCCCTCCTCCTCCTACACTTAGATCTAAAGGGGGTGGTTGTTTTCTTTTGGCAGCTGGGGACGCCTGGTGTGAGGGGACCTCACCATCAGTAGCAGATGATGTATCATCCTCAGAGGTTGCATCACATGTAACCTTCTTGTGTCTTAAAATGGACCTAGGTCGTTTCCTACTAGTGTTGTGTGTATTAGTATGATCAGTGAATCTGACTGTCTTTTGACTAACAAACGGTTTACCTTTATCGTAATCCATGATGTCTCTATTAAACTTATGAATTTTACGTTTCATAAGTTGTTGTTCTAGTGAGGATAAATCCTTGGTAAGGTCAGAGATATATTGTGGGTAAAACCCCTCTTTATTAAATTTTTCAGCTTCACTGCATAAAACTTGAATCTCTGTTAATTGACTTTGTATTATCCTGTCATAATATCTAGATAGACAGTCAACAAAGTGCATGGAAGCCTGATGCTGGGCCTCTACCCATTCCCTAGATAGTTCAGTGTCTATATTGGCAACTAGGGGTTGTAAACGCACCCTAAGTCCCCTTGGTGTAATGTCCTTAATCTTGTATGCCTTGAACAGTTTCAAGTGCCAAACATTTGAACGTAAGGTTTTCATATGTCTATTAAGTTTTGAAAAAATGGCTCCACATCTTTGTTGACCATCTCCTGGAATGTTATTTTAACTTTGTCCCATATTATTGTTTAGACCAAAAACTTCTAAATTATCTTTGTCGGCCGAAAGCCCTTGTAAAATTCCACAGAGATCCATAATTATGATTAATCTTGTATTAGATGAAGCTGAATGGTGTATATGACTCACTATCTTACAATAAGGCCATTGAACCAACCACAGGTATGTGGGTGAACATACAAAAATAGATATATCAAGAAAGTGTAAGCATCTGTATACAAGAAATGTCCACAATGAAGCAGCACAACCCAATGCAACCAATCAAATTGAGTGTATATCAAACCAGTCTGTATATATAATTGAAAAAACTTTTTTACCTTACAGTAAGTGGCAATGGTAAAGACAGCATGATGTAACCAAAATGTTGCCGACTAAATATCCCTACTGTCAGCAAAAACCAGTGTTACCAATGTTCAATTGTTCAAGCCAAAAACCATGAAAGAAATCTTTAAAGCCTGAACTTAATAGCCGACCTTCGTCTCTGCTATGTCAATATCTGTTGCTAACCCACATAAATCAAAAAGGTTAGTGGTTGGTGCTTAATATATGATAGTCACCATGCCACAATACCGAATAACCACCGTAAGGAAAAAACATTTCCAAAAAGTCAATGTTCTATTCATAATATATTGAAATCTTATTAATGTTGCAAAAAGATGTTGGCTCAGCCTTCAATGACAGAAATCCCCAATTGGGCACAAAGTTGAATAGTAGCATCCCTGGTCTGAAGAAGTAGATGCCTGGTGGGGGGGGGGGTCAGCAGCCAGTCGTCCAGACATTGAAACACCTGGAATCCACAACGTCTCAGGTGAGCTTTCACTGCTGCCATACACTTGGTGAACACCCTGGGGGCTGTGGTGAGACCAAAGGGCAGAGCACGAAACTGGTAATGACTGGCTCCCCGCTGGAAGCGTAGATGACTCCTTGATGCCCTGTCCATTTTTATGTGGTAGTAAGCGTCTTTGAGGTCTATTGAGCACATCCAAGTGTCTTTCCCTAGTAACGGGTGTATAGACTGCAGTGTCACCATCCGGAACTTGTCCTTCTTTACTGATTCGTTCAATCTGCTGAGGTCCAAGATGGGCCACCAGTCCCCTGTTCGTTTTGGCACTAAAAAGAATCTGGAGTAAGTTCCGGATCCTATTTGGTCTGCTGGGACAATCTGGATGACTCTTTTTGCCAGCAACTTATTGACCTACACAGTTGCCTGATCCCTGTGATTGGGTGGAACATCCGGGATCCTTTTGGGAACATAGGGTGGCAGAGAAAAGGGTATGACATAGCCTCTGGTAATAATTCTTTATACCCATTTGTCTTGAGTGATACTTAGCCAGGCTTCTGGATACAAAGAAATGTGACCCCTGACCGGCTCCAGAGAAGCACAGTCAGCCTCCACATCAGGAGAGCTGGTAAGGTTGGCCCCGAAAGGAATCGCAGTCACCCTGGTTTTGCGGTCCACCCCTGCCTCTAAGGTGATGTCTACAATTTCCTCCTCCTCCTCTGCCTCTGAAGGTGGAGTCACCCTGTGCATCTTGGAAAAACCTCTCGGACTTCTTGAACCACATTTTACCACCTCTTTGACCCTTATGGTATGGTCTAGAGGGGACAGTAAAATGTACTCCCACAGCAGAGAGTGTTTTTCCTTCTTGCTCGCACCGGGTGAGTGTGTCCTTTACCTTGGGTCCAAACAATGAACCATCAAAAGGGGCATTGGTAAAGGTAGACTTGAACGGTTCCGCAAAATTACACAAATGGATCCAGGAATGATGTCTTAGAGAAATTCCTGAACCCGCTGCTCTACTCCCTCCATCAGCTGCATAGGAGATGAGCCTCATGGACAACTTGACAATAGAGCTCAAGGTGGATAACTGGGCAGACACCTTGTCAGGGACTCCCTCAGTACAAGTACCTTGTACAGAATCTCCTAACTCCTTAAGAAGAACTCTCTGAAGCCTCATGAAGTGTGTAAGGTAGTTCAACGATCTAAGAGTAAATGCAGCAGACGGGAAGATACGCTTCCCATATCTGTCCATCGTTCAAGACTCCTTATTCTGCAGATGAACAGAAGTTTCCACTAGCTCCTTCTTAGTGGCAGCCGCCGCCACCATGGCATCTATGGGAACACTTAGATAAAAATTCCTTTTCCCTGGGTGCAGAAAGAAACTTATTTGGTCTCCTGGGGACTGGCTCCACAGCATCAGAAGTATCCCACACCTTCCGACTAACTAGCTCCATCAGTTTGTCAAAGGGTGGAGACACCCAAGAGGTTGAAAGTTGAGACCTGAAAGCCTTCAGGTACACTGACTCCTCATCAGAAGGGGTGACAGTGGGCCAGCAGCACCTCTGCTTAAGGATTTCAAGGATGTCTACAAAGGAGACATCATCAGAAGATGACATAGGGGACTCTTCTGACTCCTCGAGGTCAGTGTCTGAGGTAAGAGACTCATCCTAGGAGTCTTCATGCTTCCTCTTCCATGTTCTCTTCCATGGGGGCTCCTCGGAAGGATATTCTGGGGAGGTCTTGGAAGAATGGGGGCCACCAGCCGATGGCTCCTGAGGCTGCGGGTCTCTGCTGTCCAGAGAGAGAGAAGGAAGTGAGACAGAAGTAGGTGCCCTACGGGGGAAGAGTGTCGGTATACGAGGTAAGAGCTGATGGATCGAGACAGCACACTCAATTCGAATGCCGACCTCTCTGGCTCCGAAGACCTCCTCAGCTCCGAGGAGGCTGAGGATGCCATCGGTTCCAGAGCCAATGGCTCTGAGATAGACGTAGGGTTTGAGCTCACCCTAGCCGACACGACAAGAGGAAGGCTCGGAACCGAAGAGGTTCATTTTCAGGCATCCCTGTTGGGGCCGACCGTGGAGCTTCGGCTCCTAGACACCATGGATGGCACCGAGAGTGTTGGAGCAGAACCCGGCTACGAAGCAACCTCAGGGGGAGCTGGAACTGAGAGTTCCACCAGCGGTACCAAACACTCCGGCTGCAAAAGGCCAGCATGGCTCCAAGGAGGAATCAACGAAGGGGGGGGGCAGACTCAAGAGGCCCCGGAACTGACTGGGTCAGATCCAACAATTTAAGCAAGGCAGATGACTTCAGAAATCTCAGCACTACCCTCTCCACATCTTCTTCCAATAAACTGGAAGACCTGGAGGACAGAGTAGGAGAATGGGATCTCTGCAGTATGGGTGACCATAATGTAGGGGAGACCAGTAAAAGAACTGTAGACCAGCTCCGTTGAGTACTCTCAGTTGTCAGCTCCAAACTACTTGGTGCCGACCCTGTAACCACAGTAGTAGAACTCTCGATCGGCTCCAAACTCAGTGAGGCTGATGAGACAGTAATTTTGTCAGAATTAGTAATTTTAAGAGGCAGCTCCGAGACACCAGCCTGCACCGGGGAGGGCCTCTTAGAGGATATGGATTTTTCCTTTTTAGATCCTGGAGATCTAGCAGAGGAGGAAGAGCTAGCCAGATCTTCCTCAAAAGAAGTCTTTAGGAGACCTTTTAGAATTAGCTTATTTTTCTCTCTCTTGCAACACCCTAGCACTAAATGAGTGGCAAAATAAGCAAGTTTCCTGTAAGTGGATGGTCCCAAGACAGTAAACGCAGTTACTGTCACCATCCATTATAGACATCTTCTGTGAGTATTTAACGCATTTTTTAAAGCCAGTTGGCTTATGGTCCTTGCCTTTCTTAGACATCTCACAGAAGAAGAACTCACACACACACACACACACACACGAAAGAAAGTGGGAGGACTAGGTCCTCTAACTTAAATGGGCCTAGCCTTAAAGAAAGCAGAAAGGGATAGGTCCTCTAACTTAAATGGGCCTAGCCTGGGTAGGAAAGAGAGAAACAAGGTACTCTAAAACGGACCTGGGGGCAGAAACAAGTAGTAGAGCCTCGCGCGCACACACTAGAACAGGAATACAGTCTAATTTATGGAAAACACAAAGAACAAAGGTCAACAGAACCTCGTCCTGTCTGCAACACTAATAACAGGAAATAACAAGCAGAAAGCTCTGCAAAAGGGTAATTACTTATAAAATTTAAACAATCACACAAGGCCTAAACTAAGCTCAAAAGGTGCCTACAGCTACTAATATCAATAGCAAGAAAACTGGCACACGATATACATATATATATATATATATATATATATATATATATATATATATATATATACACACATATATATATATATATCAACCAAGTGAAAACTGGCACACAGGATACCAAGTACTATAAGACCAACGGCCAACTGTACTCAATATAATAGCACACAAGTCATTTAATAAACGCTATCTGCAAACACTACTTACTATAGCTACAAAAAAAAAAAAAAAAAACTATATAACACTATCAAATTCTGAAAATAGAAGATTTTTCCAAAATTTTAAACAAAATGTGTAAGACTTAGCCATGGCCAAGAAGAAGCACATCCAAACTCGTCAACACGGCAAATGAGATCTGGGGATTGTACTGGTGCACCATGGGATACCCACCTAGCCACAAGCCAACTAGAGGACTTTGAGCATGTAAATAGGTCGAGTCGGAACAGATGATCAGCTCCGATCCCATCAGTAAGAATGAAGGTGAGATAGGACTACAGAACATTAATTGACTTCAACAATTGGCTAAGCTTCTATATCACTCTTAGGGGATTTAGGCACGGTTCAAATGACAAATTCACCACTGTAACTTGTACAAGCAAACAAAATCTGAGGGTAATGCTACTCAATGCTAGAAGTCTAAACCTCAAAATGCACTCACTCGATGCACTCCTTAAAAGGGAGAACATCGACACCTGTGCAGTGACAGAGACCTGGTTCAAGGCTCCAGACAGCACCCCTGCATTACCAGGCTATAATTCATACCACACCTTTCGGCCACCTAACCTGGACCGAAACACTAAAGGAAGAGGTGTCTCAATATTCATTAAGGGTTTCCACACCTCTAGGCTACTTGCTCAACATAATGCATCTAAAATTATCCAAGTGCAGCTAACGCTGGGCAAAACTGCAATATGGGTTGTAGCTCGTTACAGATCCCCCACCATGCCCCAGGATTCTCACTCCTCGTTTCTTGATATACTGGAAAATATTCAGGTATAGCCCAATACCCTAATAATGGGCGATTTCAACTACCTCACCATCAACTTGGAAAACTACTCATGTACTAACCCGGTTGTGCAACATTTTCTGGAATTCATAAATTCCAACGCCTTGGATCAACTTGTCCATACCCCCACCAGGGGCAGCAATATCCTGGACCTGGTTATTACCAATATGGGTAACCGGTGTTCCACGCCAGAGGTCAACTCCTCGCTGGTCAGATCTGACCACGAGCTAATCACCCTAGACATCCATATCCCGCCCCCACCCCATCACAGAAACCACCGTAAAAAAAACTTCTCCAAAGCCAACTTCATGCTTCAGACAGAAGTGGCAAACTTCACAATACCCATGCAAACGGAAAATAGAGGTACGACTGCTGAATCCTATACAAACGCACTGTATAAGCACATACACGAGTGCATGGATTGTACCATCCCCAACAGAACCAAGATGCTATCCTCCAAAAAAAGGAAGCCAATCTGGTGGTCCCCTGCCATAAACAAAATCTACAACATAAGGAAGAAGCTGTTGCAAAAAAAAAAAAAAAAAAGAGTAAAATCCCATGATTGGAGGAACTCCCTGGTCAGCCTCAGTAAGAAGCTGAGATCCCTCATAAAATCCTCCAAAGCTAGTTACAAAAATAAAATCACCACTGATTCTGAAGACCACCACAAAGCATTCTTCTCTAACTACCTGGCTGCTGTGCGCTCTGCTTTGGGTTCTGGTCCTTGACCTGGGAACCTCAAGTATCTAACACCTGCAAAACACCCTCCTGAAATTCTCTGAACATAAATCTGGACCTTGAAACTACCCTCGGGCTCCCTGAGTGACCAGCTGCTTGTTTTTGTAGAACAGTGGAACCTGGGAACCTCAAGTATCTAACACCTGCAAAACACCCTCCTGAAATTCTCTGAACATAAATCTGGACCTTGAAACTACCCTTGGGCTCCCTGAGTGACCAGCTGTTTGTTTTTGTAGAACAGTGGAAGTATGTACTGTGCTTGTAACTAGTAATTTTTACTAATAACGCTTGACAAATTACCTTGCTTCGCTAGGCTAGTTCCCCATTACAGGTAACCAGCAGCCTACAACTCACCTCTAACTAGTCATTTCTTTTTCATCTTCAATCTACCCCTTCTAGACAGCCTAGACTCTCTTGTTCGTAGTAAGTTGCCCTCTTCCCCCTCCTGTAGCCTATCTACCTTGCATGTGAGGGATTTGTGGAAAATATAACTCTGGCCACTAGGTGGCGCACTACCTCTACTGCTCTGCATCTTGATCACAACCCTCTCCTCACTAGACCTCCCAACCCTACTTCTAGCCCTGATTTCTAATCCGTCTATTCTTAGTTTTTGTTCTACTCCTCTCTATCCGCTCCCCTGGATTTACCGACTACTCTCTATTTCTCCTACATATACGTACCTTACTGTAGCCCTGCAACCTACTCTTGTCTATAGGCACTTTAGATTCAGCCTGTTTTACTCACTTTTTCATTCTCCCACTCAAACTTACCTACTGATTACTCCCTTTCTACTGATTGTCTTCTTTGGTTGTCCACTCTCTTGTCTCTACCCGCTACGTTCGCCCTGCGGGCTCACTCCGCTCCCCTACCCTGCCCCCAATTCTCACCCACCCCCAGTGCTCCTACATTAATACCACTAGAAACCACACCCCTCTTTCATCTACTTCAATCAAATTACTACACATCATACACTCACTCTACCTCTTCTGCCAATCACCACACCCACTAATTTGTAACATCCTACCTCCACCCGAACTACTTATTCAAACTACTTGAATTGCACACAAACTTCTCTCCTTTACTCACCTCCCCTATTACTGAAATGCACACATCTCAAAACTCCACACAACTAAAACTTCTTATCTGCTTTTCATCTCTCTCATGTCTTATTGCTACTTATTTCTTAACCTTCTATGAATACCCACTGTATCCTAATATTACTATTTCATCTAAAGAAACCTCTGCACCTATATCAACCTTCAATTCTACCCTCCCAAATCTCACAACTCTAGCAAAATGCACTCCAGCCAAATACCACAAACTTGCTCACATCAAATCAAACAAATCAAAATCTAAAAAGCTAATAGACAGCTTAAACGAACTTCTTAAACCTAAAGATTTTAAACATCTCCATCTACTCCTGGACGGGGACATAAATCCAAACCCTGGACCAAACCATACACATTCAAATACTTATAAAAAACAAGACAAACTCCCTCTCGATCTACTACCAGACCAACTAACTCTCTCTATATTGCCCATCCCAATATACGTAGTATTTGTAATAAAACATCTCAAGTACATGCCCTACTAGAAATCCCTCAATTTGACATTTTATGCCTAACTGAAACATGGCTTAAGCCATCCATCAAAGACAGTGAAATCACTCCTCCTGGGTATAACATCATTAGACTCGATCGTATTACTAAAAAGGGTGGGGGGATAGCAATTCTCCATAAAGCTCATATCCAAATTAGCATTATAGAACAGACTCTTAGCCCCGATAACAATGCAGAAATCCTTGCCTCTAAACTTCAAATCAATAGTTCTAAAACCATTAATATCATATGTGCTTATCTTCCACCAGGAAATAACATTAACACTCTAGAATGCATACTCAACACACTCTACACATACCTCCCTCATGAAACAATACTCCTAGGTGATTTTAACATTGATTGGTATTCCTGTAACAAAATAAACCCTACCTCCCATATTAACCTTTATGGATTCACACAACTCATAGATAACCCTACTAGAACAAATAAAACCAACAAAAAAGAAACCATCTTAGACTGGATTCTTACTAATACTCCTCAACAAACCTACCAATCTGGCACTCTCCCTGAAGAACTAAGCGACCACTCATTGACCTATATCATTAGGCATAGCACCAACCTAACTTTACCTACCATATATAGAACTCTTCGCTCAAAAAAACACCAACTCTGAACACTTTCTTGCCGAATTAACTCAATTTAATTGGTCTCCCCTAAAATATCTCCCTCTAAATGAAGCTATCTAACATTTTAATTCCACATTCCTATCTATCCTAGACCACTATGCCCCAAATCGCACTATTAGAACTAATGCTAAAGTAGCACCCTGGCTAACCAAAACCACTCGACAACAAATTACCCTTAGAAACAAATACTGGGTAAAATGGCGTGCCACCAAGAATCCAACAGATCACCAAAACTTCAAAGAACTTAGAAACAGTACTAAAAAAGCCATCCTAACGGACAAAAAGAATTACTACCTACATTTGCAACAAAACTCCAACAAGGAGCCTAAAAGATTCTGGTCCAGCATCAATAATCTTTTATCCCCTAGCCAGTCTATCACACCAAGCCCTGAGGGCTCCAACCCAGAAAATCCCACACAAACAGCCAATGACTTTAATTCATTTTTTACTAATACTATCCAAACTCTTGATAGCCACCTATCTCCTGATACCTCTAAACTACCCCTCTCTACTTTAAATCTACCTCCTTCCTTTCATTTGCAACCTGTATCTACCTCCTTTATCTTATCACTGCTTCAAAAGCTAAAACCCACCACTCCTTCTGCTGACAAACTTCCTGCAGAATACTTGCAAATATGTGCTAAAGCTATTGCCTATCCCATCTCTATACTAATAAATAGATCTATACAGGAAGGAATTTTCCCATCTATTTGGAAGATATCATATATCATCCCACTACACAAAGGGGGTAAGTCCAACAACCTCTCTAATTTCCGTCCTATAGTACTTATCGCCTATCGCTAAAATCATGGAAAAATGTATTCACAAACAACTCCTTAACCACCTCCTACACAATAACCTACTTGCTAACTGCCAACATTGATTCAGACCTTCACATAGTACTACTAGAGCCTTACTCTCCTTTACCAACTCCATTAATTGTAACCGTAACAACTACATCCTATCATCTTCAGTCTTCATGGACTTATCTAAAGCCTTCGATATGGTTAACTACAAACTTCTTCTGCATATTCTTAAATCACTGTCACTTGATCCTCCTTCCTTAACTTGGTTTACATCTTACCTAGAAAACCGTCAGCAAGCAGTTCTCTGGAAAAATACATTATCTAGTCTCCTCCCCATCTCATTGGGAGTTCCTCAAGGCTCTATCCTAGGCCCCCTTTTATTTTCTATCTTAATAAATGACCTCCATCTAGCTATCCCAAACACTATCTGCATACAATATGCTGACTATTCTACTATTATCTGCTCTGCCAATACACAAACTGAACTACAGTCTATCACACAAAAAGCTTTTACTACTGTCGAGCAATGGTTCACTGATCGCTGCCTACTGCTCAACCCTAAAAAAAAAAAAACAAACTGCTATTGTTCTCACCTTCCCATAGATCTACCCCTCTTAACTTCACTCTTACTTCCACTGACAACACCATTATTTTCCCAGAAACGACTACCAAACTACTAGGAATAACCATTGACATCAACCTCAGCTTTGATACACACATCATCAATACTATCAAACTAGTTAATAAGAAAATAGGTTCCCTTTACAGAATCAAAGCCTTCCTTTCACCAGAAGCAAAGACAACCTTAGCCAGATCCCGTCTAATCTCTTCTCTACTATATGCATCTGCCTTACTCACTAACCTCTCCAAAAACAATATCAATAAACTAACTCAATCTTACCATAATATTGCTCGATTTGCAACAGTAACCCCATTTAGAACTCTTCACTGCCTGAACCTAAGAGAACTAGGTTGACTAGAACTCCCTAACCAACTCTTATTTCAACAATTCTAAATAGCTCATACAATCCTATACCAGCCAACTAAAACACCCATACTCACTAACCTCATTTCACCTTACAATAACCTGAAGCATCTACGTTCTTCCAACAAGCTACTGATAAATATTATCAAACCTAATAATACTGCTGGAGATTGCTTCTTTTCCAACTCTGTTGGAAAAATGTGGAATAAATGACCCTCTGACATCACATCTTTGTGTTCTTTCTCACTTTTTAAAAGAGAAGTGAAAAATCATCTCAACAAACACTGGCTATGCTCCTGCACCAACCCAGGTTAACTCACTCCTTCCTCTTCTATCCTCTCTATCCTTACATTAACTTTATATGTATGCTTCCTGACAAAAAAAAAAAAATTTCATACATATTTTGTTTGCAATTTTTAAATTAATGTTCCCTACTTACTGCTTTTTTGTAAAAATTGTATTTACCAATGTCTATGATCTGTTTCCTATATGTTTTTTATATCTGTAATTTACCCTTGGAGCTTTTCTCCCCGGGCCTCTACTGAAAATGGACATATATCCAGCTAGACTAGCCCGGTCAACAAATGTAAAATAAATAAAATAAAATAAATTCTACATTTATATCAAGAATCTCAATGGCAACACTCAGATCTGCTCTGAGCTACAGCACAATGGCAATATATATACAGAGCCAACTGATATTGCCAACATCCTGGCAGATAGGTTCAGTGCTAACTTTACTCCCCTCTCAGCCCCCAAAGGGCCTATCTCAATACCAGAACAATGCAAGGCCCCTGTAATCACGGATGCACAAGTAAAGACTGCACAGCATCCATGAGGGCCAGACAACATCCCAAGGGTGCATTCTGCACTAACTACAGAACGAACTGGTACCCCACCTAAGTACCACGTTCAATCATAGCCTCACTTCAGGCATTTTGCCTACTGAATGCTACACAGCGACGGTATTCCAACTCCACAAAAGGGGTGTCATCAAGGACCCCAGGAACTACCACTCCATTAGCCTGACAAGTCTGGTCTGCAAGGCCCTGGAACGCATCATCTTGAAGCTTATAGACAAAGACATAGGTAACCTCCAAACTCTGGACCCCACTCAGTTTGGGTTTGTAAAAGGTAGATCTTGCCTCCTAAACCTGACTGAGTTCTTTGAAGCAGTCACCAAAGCTGTGGACGAGGGTAAGGTCATGCACACAGCCTATCTTGACCTTGCCAAGGCTTTCGACACCCCCTCCCATTAATTATAGATAAACTCACTAAACTGGGCATAAATCCCTATGCCATAAGATGGGTGGCCAACTGGCTCACTGACAGAACCCACACAGTGAAAGGAGCCGAATCCAAATCCGACTTCAGAGTAGTGACAAGTGGAGTACCACTGGGTTCAATCCTGGGCCCTCACCTGTTTGACATCTACTTCTTTGAAGTTCAGGCTAACACAGAAGGTCTGTGGCTAATGAAGTTCGCAGATGACTGCAAACTAGGAGTCAAAATAGAATTGCCTAATGATGTGGGCATTCCACAAAGGGGCCTCACTGAGACAGATGCTTGGTGTCAAAGTCATGGCCTCAAGCTCAATGCCAAAAGTGCATTGTCATCCCCTTTGGGAAAAACTCTGTACCCATGAACTGCCACATAGTCAGTAGCCTACTAAACACCAAAAGTGTGATAAGAGACCTTGGGACATAGATGGACAGTAATCTCTCCTTTGATAATCAAATCACCACAAAGGGGTTCTCCTCCAGAAAAAAGGAGGTCATTGTTCCTCTCTACCTATCCCTCATCAGACCCATTATAGAGTACAACACCCCATTTGGCATGTACCTCACAAGACATCTACAACTGGAAAGGCCACAGAAATACCTCACTAAGTGGATTACTGGCCTCAAACAGATCGCAGACAGTCTCAAAAAACTCCAGCTCTACTACTTTGCATATCGCCTACTCAAGGTGATCTCTGCCTAACATACAAAGCTATGTCAAACCCAGAGCTGTTGGACGTGCTACACTTAAATCCCAAGCTCTCCGAGCCACACAATAAACAGAACATGCTGGAGGGATAGATTCCTGTCACAGTGACTTCCCATACTCTGGAACAAACTATCAATTATGTCAAACAAAGCTCCTCATTAGCCCTCTAAGAAAAATCTTGACAATTGGATGGGAAATAGGAAATTCACCCTGGGGATCACTTCTGTGGCTCTGCTCGACAGGGACACAGGAAAATAATTTTCTTGGGTGGCAAAAGACAGGGAACCTTTTTGGGTAGTCTTATATAAGCCTCAAGTTAGATAGCCTAGTACCTACCTATGAACATGTTCTCAATCACTGTAATCCATAAAGAGGATAATGAAGTATACTGGCAGCTTACTATTCAGACTTTTTGGTGTGATCAGGTATGCTTTACTTCCATTACCCTATAAGGCAGCAGTTGCACTGCTTTCATGAACCCTTGTCAAATGAATTTAAATGGATGGTTACCTTCTCTTTAGTCAATGGGAGACCAATGGACATTAAGAGTATTTTTCCAAGTAAGATTTTCCAAATCATTTAGTTTAAGATCTATCTAATGCACAGTCTTTTTGCAGTGCTGTTACATGGTGTGTGTATTAGTATACACTGACAAATGTTCTTGGTGAGCCACAAACACTTTTTGGAAGCTCAACAGCCTGTTACAATCAATAATACATTTCTAAAGTGGCTCCTTTGATGATGGATGTACCTGCCAGCACTTGATGAATTATGTGAGCCATCCTCTCATGGCTGTTTGATTGTCCTTCCACCGCAACAGATGTACTTGGCACCATAGTAGGGGTATGATCACATAATCCTCACTGGGTTGCTGTAAATTTGTCAGATTTACAGCTTAATATAGTATTTGTTACTAATGAACATTCAGCAAGGTTTTTGCCTTTGGACAACAACGTTAAACTGTTAAAAGGCATGGATTATTTCCACTTGACACTTTGTGATATTCTTGGAGCATGTCACTTACACGCACTCCCGAGTTCCTCTCCACTGGAACATTCTGCCTCTTCCCTAAAAGTAACTTTACATCTGTAAGGCTGCTTCTTATGACAACAAACTCCATGTGTTTCTATGAGATGCAAAGTAGAAGCTGTTAAAGCTGATACAGATGAATAACTTCTAGAATGATTATCCATTATAATTATAACTGTGTTTAGATAGTCTTGTTTTATTTAAAATATTTCTTCTGTGTATAACCAAAGTTAAGGAAATATGCACAGTATTTAAAGGTGAAGCCATTTTCCACACAGGATACTAAACTGACTGTTAACTTTTAACATTCTTCATGACTTCAATTTAACTGAATTAACAATATGTGATTCTACTTAAATGAACACTTAAATAGCACTCCATGTTGTGATTACTGGCTATATTTGGTTGAATTTAATAAGGTTATTTCACATGTTCGTCTATGTAATTTTCTACAGCAAGTCAACAACTGTAGACTAGAAGTTCAGTCACCTGACTATGCATCCATTGGTTGTAACTAATTAATCAAATGTGATGTGCAAGGTCACTTGGCTAAAATCTTTTCTGTGTTTTGGTGAGGTCAAATTTAGTTATAGTAGAAAAGGAGTGCAGGTAGTCTGTTTCTGCATGGGTACTATTGGAGCTTTCCTCCCCAAAACACTATCTATTAAGCTGGTGATATTCCAATTCAGTATGCTAGACTTGAGGTGGGAAGTGATGACCAATTTACAGATCACAATTTACTTGTAGATCTTCATCACAATCGTACAAGTTAGTTACCCATTTATACTAAAACTTTCTCTGGCTGCATATTCCATGTACTAAACGCAACCAAAGTAGTGTGCTGTAAAATCAGCTGCAGATCTGAAATTCTCATGCATCAGTTTTTATCTACAAGTCTTCTCAATAACAGCATATAATTAAAGGAATTTATTTGTAAAATATTTAAAAGACATTTAGAAAACATTAGATGGAAATGGTTTTATTTTTTTAAAGTTCATTTCGCATATATGAAAGTGTTTACTTATAGCTAGGAAAACACTGAATGTATGTATAGCAAAAGAAAAACAAATATAAAACATCTCCTTTAACTGCAACTTTACAATCAAATGAAAGTGTACTGTAACAGTTAAGAAGAACTGGTCAAAGTCACTTCACCAGTCCACTTTAGTTCAATACTACAGGACTTATCATTACAGCTTATGGCTTACTTAGCACAAGGAATAATAAAATCTTTTTTTTTTTCAATACGGAGACATTTCTGTCCATAAGTCAAGCAAGGAATGTGTTTTCTTCATGGAAGACTTTTAATAAAAACACAGTTGAAAGCTGGCACAAGCAAAGCACTAAGATCAGAACAAATTATTCTGCTTTTTTTCGGCCTTCTCTGTTTGCTTTTCTTTTCATCTGTATGGTTTTCAATTCTCCCATAACTGTTATGGTTTTGTATACCCAAGCAATCTGTAATAAATGGAAAGAAAGCATTACACACTATAAAAATATTACTTTTCTGGCTAGAAAAAAACATTATGCTAGGGGAAAAAATGATACTTACCACAATAACAGCAGCATTCAGTAGCATAGGGGTTGAAAATACCACTGAAATGAACATTCCCTTATAATCAAAATACTGGTATTTTGAAAACAACCTGTAAAAAGGTAAGAAAAAGCTAATTACAATATGTATACAATACAATCAAAAAGAATGGATAATTTATTAATCAAGAAGCATGGATAATTTTATAACATGCGCATGTCCTCCAGACAACATAAACCAAGTCCTGAAGTTTCGACCGCCTACAGCTATTTTTAATCACAGGATATGACACACACTCCTTAATGCATAGGTTGTATTTCATGGAGTCTGTTTTCCAAACTTAAACTTGCCAAAAAATAACTTACCAGAATGCAGGTTTCCAACTGGTCCCGGTCACAAATTAAATGCAGTTAATACATTAAACACACTGGATGTGCAGTGGTGCAGCGGTTAATGTCGCCTCACAGCAAGAGCTTCAACGGTTTGATTCTCATGTAGGGTGCCTTCTGTGCAGAGTCTGCATGTCTTCCCTGCATTTGTGTAGGTTTCCTTGGGGTGCTCCGGTTTCCTCCCATGTTATACAAACATGCATCTGGAGTGTTTCTCCCTGGGACTCCGCTGAAAATCGGCTCGTTCCAAGTCAGACTTTCCCGGTAAGCAAATGTTAAATAAATACATTTTAAAGGAGGAAGGATTCTTGTACTGTCCATGATGAAGCTAAGCCTCATGCACCTCCACTTAACATCTATATTACAATTCTGAACAGCATAAGGGAAGAAAGAATACTTAATTTTTAAACATTACAGAATTTAAATTATTAGGTTAAATCTGTAAATATGCTGTGCATTAGTTATTTATGACAGCAATATAATCTAGAACAAACATTATACACATTACAGAGGGGTACAATTCCAACTGATGATCTTCAAGCAATATGCTAAAAGAGTAAAACAAAATCCGGAAATATAGCTCTTTTTATAGTGGTTTACTGCATAGCTCTCAATCTTTCATCTTCAGAATTAAGGACAAAACAAAAATAATTACAGAAAAAGGCCCCAAATTAGGGACACTTACAAATAATTGCACTAATAACTTAACACTTCTCAAAAAATATCCACTTTTAGGAGAAGCAAAACAAACTTTTCAATCAAAATTAGGAATGTTCCTATAAAGTAGGGGTGACTGAATATATAAGTTATGTCCTACCATAACGTTCCATCTGTGTTGTAGATCTTCACCAATCCTTGACAGTGGGTTCAGTTCCGAACCTTGGAACCGAGTCGGCAGTTACTTGAGCTCGCTCCCTCAAAACTCTTGAGCCAGGCTCCACCCTTAATGCTCCTCTCAGACATTACCTCAGATAGCATTTGCCATGAAGTGGCACAGTGGTGCAGCGGTAGTGTTGTCGCCTCACAGCAGAGGTTCTCCGGTTCGATTCTTGGCTGGGGTGCCTTCTGTGTGGAGTCTGCATGTCCTCCCTGCATTCGTGTGGGTTTCCTCCGGGTGCTCCAGTTTCCTCTCACTTTCAAAGACTGGAGTGTTTTTCCTCGGGCCTCCGCTGAAAATTGGCTTCATTATAAGTCGGACTTTCCCGGTTAACAAATGTTAAATAAAAATAAATAAAAAGTGGCAGACAAGATGTGAAAAGTTATGGTTAAATGAAAGGCCAGGTACGAGTCCCTAAAAAGGAAACTAGCCTAAAACTAAATTTGGTCTACTAAGAGTCTTAGGATGGGGAAGGAGGTTGGGGATATCGAGGACTGAAGATCGACAATACAGATGGAACGTTATGTAAGACATAACTTCTTTATCTATTGTTGTCAATCTTCACCCAGTCCTTGACAGTGGGACAGAGTCCCCAGCTACATTAGCCTCCGGAGGTCTCACGGAAGAATATTCCTAAGCTCCATAGAGCCAAAGGAGGCTCATTCCCTTGAGACCTGATCCAATTTGTAATGAGTGATAAAGGTATGACGAGAAGACCAATTGCCTGCTGCACAAATATTGTCTAAAGAAGCTCTAGCAGAAAAGACTGTAGACATAGCTACTTAGAATGAACTGGTTTTGAAAGTTGGAGTCCTTTAGAATGATAAATGAAGGTGATGCAGTCTCTAAGCCATTTAGCCAAAGTAACCTACAAAACTGGATTACCTAGATGGAGAGAAGCAAACACTACAAATAGTTGGTTAAATTTTCTAAAGTCTTTAGTCCTGTGGAGATAAAACGTAATTGCCTATGCATGTCAAGTAAGTGGAGGGCATATTCTCCTTTGTTGGTAAATTTTGGGAAAAAGACTGGTAACTGTAGAGCCTGATTAATATTAGTTTCGGAGACAACCTTGGGCAAGAAAGATGGATTAGTTCAAAGTGCACCTCTGGCTCTATGAAAAATGAAGTAGGGGGTTTTGCACGATAGGGCTTGAAGTTCCAAGACTCTACTGGCAGAAGTGACAGCCATCAAAAATAAAGTTTTCCAAGACAGATGTTTTTCAAATAATAAGGGCCTGAAGAACTACAGTTGGATCCCAAGGGGAAGAGGTTCCTTAAATGGAGGTCTTAGCATTTGAGACCTTTTAAGAATGCTTTACAAAGTTTGTGCGACATTAGAACCCGACTGGTAAAGTGAAGTCAGGAAATCTAACACTTTGTGGATAGGGCTGTAATAAGGGTCTAGCTCTTTACCAAGAGCCCATCTAGCAATTTTTTTCCCATTTACTTTGGTATAAGTTCCTTGTAGAAGACTTGTGATGAGCTACAATAATTTGTCAGATAGGTGAAGAAAGAGAAGAATATCTGGAAATCATGGGAACTGGAGAAGCCATGCAGTGAGTTTGAGATGTTGGAGGTTTGGATGCACTATGCCCTTCTGGGTGACGCAGCAGATCTGGAGCTAGGTCCAGAATCCATGGTTTCTGAATTAAGTCAGGCCACAGGAAGGGAAACTGAACTTGTCAAGACTAGAAGGGAGCAATGAGGATTATTGAATTTTCCATCCTTTTGGCTTTCTTTAGGAACTGTGAAATGAGGGGAACTGGGGGAAAGGCATACAGCAGACCTGAGGCGTCAATTGTGGAGAAGAGGGTCTCTGGGTGGCTCCCTCTGAGGGGGGAATTAGGGCAAAGTAACCTCGGCACTTGCTGTTTAGAGGAGAGGCAAAAAGGTCTCGTGAGGCAAGAAAATGATTCTACTCAATTTGTCCGCTATCACGTTGGAGTTCCCTGGAATGTGCAGAGTCTGAGAAAGCTGTTGGAAGAAATGAGCATTGCCAAACAGTGCTTCTCGACACAACGGTTAAGATTTGGTTCCCCCTTACTCATGTACCAGACTACAGACATGTTGTCCGTCTGAATCGCTACTGTCCCTAGAGAAAGGATATCTTTGAATGCTTGCAATGTTAGTAGCACTGCCCTCATCTCCAGGACATTGATGTGCAAGTTGGCCTCCAGTTGGGACCACATGCTTTGGACTGTCCTTCCCAGATAATGCCCCCCTCCCAAATCTGGGAAGCATCCGTGGTCACTATGGCTTGGGGCTGGGGAAGAACGAATGGGCGACCCAAGAGAATATGGACAGTGTGTAGCCACCACAGTAGATCCTGTTTGTAGTGACTGGTAATCATAAATAACTGAAACATTGGCTGGTGCATGTGAGACCATTGGGAAGTTAGTAAACATTGCAATATTTGCATGTGATATCTCACCAAGGGAACTAGAGTGATTGCTGCCATAGAGCCTAATGTTTGAAGAACTAATTTTGCTAGGACCTTGTTGTTCCGTAGTAATTGACCAACCTGGGATCTGATGCATTGTAGCCTTTCTGGAGGGAAAGACACAATTCCCGAAACAGTGTCTAAGTGGGCTCCAATGAAATCCAGCTGTCGAAAGGGATGAAGTGTGGACTTTTCGAAATTTATAGTTATTCCTATAGATTTACAGAGATGTATGGTGCAATCTCTTGCCCGTTCTAGCCGATGCCTGGTGGTAGTGATGAAGAGCCAGTCATCGAGGTATGGAAATATTCAAACTCCTTGCAGTCTTAGATGAGCTGCTACCACTGTCATGCATTTGTCGAACACCCTGGGGGCTGTGATGAGTCCAACGGGCTTTGCTCTGAATTGGAAATGACAGGCTCCCAACCGGAAGCGCAAGGACCTCCTGGAGCTCTCTTCCATTTTTATGTGGTAATTAAGCATTTTGGAGGTCGATAGAGCACATCCACTTCTGTTTTTCCAAGAATGGAAGTATTGACTGAAACGTGACAATCCAGAATTTGGATTGTTGAACTGTCTGAGATCCAAGATGGGTCTCCAGTCCCTTGTTTTCTTGGGCACTACAAAGAATCTTGAGTAATATCTGGATGCTTTCTGGTCTGGTGGGACTTTCTGGATGACTCTTTTACTTAGCAGTTTTTGAGTTTCTAGTACTGCTGCTTCCCTGAGACTGGGTGGCACATCTGGGAGTTTTTTCTGGGATTTTGCAGGTAGTGATAGTGGGATTTTGTAACATCTAGATATAATTCCCTGCACCCATTTGTCCATTGTAAGTATTAGCCAGGCAGACTGATGCAGAGAAAATCGTCCTGCAAATGCCTCCAGAGGCGAGCAATCAGGCCCCCATTCAGGGGTGCTGGTAGGAAGTACCAGAGAAAGACTCTCTGGATCCCTGGTTTTGTGGTCCATTTCTTCCTCTAGGGTGGCATCCTCTATTGCTTTTCCCTCTGCCCCAGGGAATGTCTTTGCCTCATGAATCCTGGAAAGGCCCTTTGGATTTTTTTAAACCATAGTCTCCCACTCTTCTGGTTCCTAGAGTACGGCCTCTGAGGGTGGAGAAACGCTGACTATGGCAGAAAGGGTCTTGCCATCTTTTTCATATCTGGCTAGGGCATCTTTTACCTTGGCACCAAAAAGGGTAGATCCATCAAATGCAGAGTTGACGAATGATGCTTTAAATGGCTTCACAAAGTCTCACAAGCATATCCAGGAATGCCTTCTGATGGCTATGCCTTAACCCTCTGCCCTAGTTGTCCCTACAGCTGCATGAGCAACGAGCCTCATGGATGAGTTAGAAATTGCTTTAAGGGTTGCAAGCTGAGAAGTAACTGTCCCGTACCCCTTCAGCCACTGCTTCTGACAGAGTATCTGAGAGCTCTTTGTTCAGATCCCTCTGTAACCTGATAAAGTGTGCAATATAATTCAAGGACCCGAGAGGGAAGTTGAAGCATAAACACGCTTCCCAAATCTATCCAAAGTCCTAGACTCCCTGTTAGGAGGATGGATAGTAGGACTTTCCTCAGCAAGTTCCTTTTTGATGGCTGCCGCTCTCACCAAGGCATCAATGGGAATTTCTTTGGCCCATGAAGGAAACATAATCATGGGGTGACCAAGCAGAACCCTCTCCTTCATCAAAATCAGTAACTTCAGTGAAAGACTCCTCCAGGGAGTCTAAATGCTTCCTCTTCACTTTCTTTTCACAGGACTTCCTCAGTAGGATGATCCGGGGAAGTGGGAAGTATCCGAATAACAGACCACTAAAGTAAGTGTTAACTGGGACTTTTGTGCCCTCTATCCTAGGGATGAGACTGATGGTAGCTCAGGTCGAGAAGCTGCAGAAATGTGTCTCGACAGGGAAGGCAATGACTGAGAGTCTCCAACAGACATGGACTTCTCCATAATCCAGATGGCTGGCCCCCCCATTCAGGGATGGGAGCCCGGAATCAAAATCGCCTCCTTCAGAACCAGGGTCATACCCCGCACGGAGGAGAATAGAAGCCTGGGTCGATGCTACAAAGGCCGAGGCACCAACGGACATGGACAGCTCCAAAGCAGCAGAGAATACCATGCACCTCGGACTCAACCAGAGAGTCTCAACCCCGGGAGGTCTCTGGTGCCTAAATCTCAGAGGAACTGAAGGCAATTCTTGGAATCAGAGATGAAGATGCTACCAGAAGAGAGACATTCGAAGCTGGGTGAGTCGGACCAGAGGGCTCCAAAGGCTCAGCAAGAGTTGGAACAGGATATGGGGGTGACATAGAAATAATGGTTCGAACGCCAGTGTGGCTCGAAACTGAGGACAATCCCCTCGTCGTCAGCAGATGAACCACCAGTCTCATAATATCTGCCTCTGACAGAATCTTAGTAGACCGAACTGATGCACTGGAAGGAGATTTAAGGGGTCTCACTTCCAGAAAAGGACTTGGGGTCTGTCTTTAAATGGGTCTGGTGATGGAGAAGAAGATACTCTTGGGAGCGGAGGCAATTGCTTCGGTACCGATGCATCAGTAAGTGCCAAAGAAGTAGCTGTCGGCTCAGAGGCCAGTTTAGAATTACTTCCAGATAAACCCTCTGGTGCAGATGAACTCTTCAGTACAGAAGTTGATTTAGCCATTTCCAAGGACCTTGGAACCAAGGAAGGCCTTTTCTTTGAAGCAGGAGATGAAGATGTAGAAGTGCTAGTTTTATCCTGGGACTCAGAAATGGCCTCGTCAAATCCGGATTTGAGGATTCCCTTTAAGACTCATTTATGTTTCCTTTCAGTCAAGGTTTGTGTTGAAAACCAGGGAGAAAAAGAACAGTTTTCTTGGAGATGGATCTTCCCAAGACAATATACGCCTAGGGTATGCCCGTCAGAGTTAGGCATTTTGGCCTCACATTTCTGACACCTCAAACCCGGAGGTGCCTTTAAGAAGATTTAGTAGAGGACGGTTTTTGTTGTTCAGCCATAATGACAGATAGAAAACTGTCACACAATCACGTGACAAAAACAATGTGGAAAGAATACAGATAGAAAATGTATTTATTTTTTTTTAATGGATAGTGACAGGGAATACCAACGATGGTATTAGAGATTACATTAAAAAAGGTAACAAAAGAAAAATGTACCAACAACGGTATTCAACAGTCTACCAATGGTAGAAGAAGAAAATAGCTACAATAAGTAAGTGAGAAGCAGGTAGATAATATAAAGAGGTATAAACAGATTGTAAAGAGAAAAAAAAAAAAAGTGTTTAAGGAAAAAGTACAGTTTTGTACCTACCATAAATGTAGATGTTCGAGTGCTAATACAGCTGCAGTCATAACAGATGGGTTCTCCTGCCGTCAGGCGGGTCCTGGGTCAGCCAAATTCCAAAGTCTAGGTCCGGCGTCGGTTGTCGTCACTTCTTCCCTGACGTCAGGGCGACAGGGGTATAAAGGAACCAGCCGACGCCATTTTCTTCAGTTTTTCTTGCCCCAGATGTCAGGTGCCCCCAGAAGGAAGGCAATACATAAATTTGTGTAATAATGCAGTGCAATATAATCAAAATACAGTAGTTGCAAGCAAATACATCATAAATGAATACCCCAATCAGGTTGTATGAGGATGTGTTAGCCTATAGGCCTGTCCCAAGAGGGGAAGGAGGGAGGGAAACCTGGACTGCAGCTGTATTAGCACTCTAACATCTACATTTATGGTAGGTACAAAACTGTACTATGTTCATCGTGCATACAGCTGCAGTCATAACAGATGGGTAGAATCCCAAAGCTAAGAAAGGGGTGGTAGGCACTAGGTGGAACTAGGAGGAGCCAAAATGCCCTGCAAGACTGCAGTGGCAAAGCCTGCTCTAGATTTGGAGTATAATGGTAGGTTGTAGTGCTTGGAGAAGGTATGCACAGAACTTCAAGTGGCTGCTTCCAAAATATCCTTGGTAGGAACTCCTCTGAGGAAGGCTGCAGAGGTGGCTGTGGCCCTGGTGGAATGAGTTCTAATGCCTGTAGGTACAGTTTTGCCATGAAAGGAATAGCAAAAGCGTATGCAGTGGGCTATCCATTTTGAGATTGTCTGTTTGGAAATTGGCTTTCCTTGAGCTCCCACCGCACAGGCCACAAAGAGCTGTTCTGATTTTCTGAAAGGCTTTGTTCTGTCCAAATAATAACGCAGTTGTCTGTGGATGTCCAAGGAAGGTAGTAATCTCTCCCCTTTGTTTTGAGGATTAGGATAAAAAGTAGGTAAATGCATGGCCTGATTTAAAGCTACCCTGGATACCACTTTAGGCATAAAAGACGGGTTGGTTCGTAAGGAAACTCTGTCCTGATGGAAGATGATAAAAGGTTGGACAGCCATGAGAGCCTGTAGTTCTGAAAATCTGCGAGCTGAGGTGATAGCCAGAAGGAAAGCTGTTTTCCAGGACAAATATTGCAAATCTGATGAGGCAGCTGGCTCAAAGGGAGGCAAGGTCAGTTTTTCCAGAATTAAATTAAGATCCCAAGCAGGTATTGGTTGTTTCCTTGGAGGTCTTAGATTCTTAGCCCCTCTGAGGAACTGTCTTAAGAGAGGGTGAGAGAATAAAGGTGGATCAGTGTTGTATTCTGCAGAAATGGCTGAGGCATGGATTTTGATGGAGGAGAAAGAAAGTCCACTGCTTAGCAGTTCAGCCAAATATTGTAGTATTTGAGGTAAATTCAGTTTTCCAGGATCCTGGCCATTTTCTCATTCCAAACACAAAAACGTTTCCATTTTGCGGAGTAAGCTTTTCTAGTTGATGGCCTTCTGGCCTCCAAAATGACATCCTGCACCTCCTTGGAGAGTAGGGCCTGTTGTTATGCTAAGGAATCTTCCATGCGGCTAGATTGAGTGTTTTTAGCTGGCTGTGAAGAGTTTTGAAGCTGTGCTGAGTCAGAAGAAGAGGCATTAGAGGCAGGGTCCATGGTGGGGAATGCGTACGGCTCCTCAGGAGTGGGTACCAGTGTTGCCTTGGCCAGTCCGGAGCAATGAGAATCATCTTTGGTCTGTCTGCTCTGGTTTTCAATAGAACTTTGGGCAGCAGAGGAAGAGGTGGGAAGGCATAAACTGTCATTGATGTCCAACTGAAAGAGAGAGCGTCCACTCTCCAGGCCTTTGGATGGAAGATCCTTGAGCAGAATTTTGTCACTTGATGATTTTTGTGGGAGGCAAAGAGATCTATGTCTGGCCTTCCCCATTCTTGGATTATTTCTGTAAAAACTTTTGGATGCAATTTCCATTTGTGTGGATCTGTCATATTCCTGCTTAGGTTGTCTGCCAGCATGTTTTCCTTGCCTGGCAAGTACTGTGCTTGTAGTTCCATTTGTAAGTCCATGGCCATGTTCCAAAGTGACATGGCCAGTCTGCATAGGGGGTAAGAATGTGTTCCTCCCTGTTTGTTTATGTACCACATAACTGTGGTGTTGTCCGTTCTTATCAATAGTTGACCTGGTTGTAGAAGGTCCTTGAAAGCTATAATAGCATTTATTACTGCTAGCATTTCTTTTTGATTGATGTGAAGGTGCTTTTCTTTTTGGGACCATTTGCCCTGAATGCACAGATCTGTCGTGCGCCCCCCAGGCGTAGTCCAAGGCGTCTGTTGTGATGACTTGATTTGCTTGAGGCTTGCTGAATAGAAGACCTGTGTTTGTTTGACATGCTTGAGCCCACCACAGAAATTCCTTTTTCAGACATGGAATTAGTGGTATTATTGTTTCCAAACTGTGGCTGTGTTGAGACCATACGTTTTTCAGGTACCATTGTAGTTTCCTCATATGCAGCTTTACACATGGGATTAGTAAGATGCAAGATGCCATGAATCCCAGAGCCTGCAGGATTTTCCTTGCAGTCAGCCTGGTGCAATTTGCTAGTGTTCTGAAGTATTGAATTAGTTGCCCCTGCTTCTCTGGTGTGAGGTAGGCCATCTGGGTGTTTGTGTCCAAATTGGCACCCAGGAAAATTATCTTCCGAGAGGGTATTAGCCTTGATTTTGTTTTGTTGACTGTGTATCCCAGAGAGTTCAACATTATTACATAAGCCAGATGTTTCAGAAGAATGTGCTTGCTGTCCGCTTGGATCAGGCAGTCATCCAAATAGGGGTATATTTGCATCCCTTGAAGTCTGCAGTAGGCATTACTGATGCCAGGCATTTCGTGAATACTCTGGGTGCAGTAGAGAAGCCAAAGGCCAATGCAGAAAATTGATAATGGGTTGAACCTGCAAGAAATCTGAGGTACCTTCTGCAATTTTGTCTGATTGGGACATGCAGGTATGCCTCCTTGAGGTCCAATGTTACCAGCCAAGACTCCTTGCCCAGCATGGGAAGAAGTTGCTGTAGAGTGAGCATCTTGAATTTTGGTACGAGTAGAAATGTGTTTAGGATGGATAGGTCCAAAATAGGTCTCCAATCTTTTCCCTTCCTTGGCACCAGAAATAGCCTGGAATAAAAACCTTGACCTTGTTCGTGCGTAGGTACCTCTTGAATAGTTTTCATGTTTATGAGATCTGTAATTTGCCTTTGTGCCTCTGCCCTTTGATTGTGTGGCAGGTTTGGCATGCCTCTCATTTTTGGAAGGGTGTGAAAATGGAATTTGTAGCCTCTGTGTATAATGTCCAGGATCCATTTGTCCTTTGTGACAATATGCCAACTTTTTGAAAATAATGCCAGCTTTCCTCCTAAGGGGGCTGCCATTTGAGACTTGGTTGGCATGCAAAGGGGAAAGTCATTGGGTTTGCTTTCTGAAAGATTGCGAGTTATCCTCACCACCTCTTTGTGTAGGAGCTTGCTATTGTCTGCCTCTAAATGATCCTTGGGATTGTCCTCTGCCCCTCGGGCGCCTGTATCTGCCTCTTTGGGGTCTGTCCGTGGCAGGAAAGGACCAGTTTTGGAAGGCCAAGTTCTACTAAAACGTGGGGGTTGTACCTGTAGAAATTCTTTCACAGTTTGCATTGATTTAGCCTTTTCCTCCATTTTCCTTAACACCTCCTCAGCATTAGCACCAAATAGTACATCCTTTTGAAGAGGGGCGTCTAGTAATTTAGCTTTGACATGATCAGGCAAGGCTTGTTCCTTGAGCCAGGCATGCCTACGTATGACTGATCCTGTAACAGCAGCTCTACATGAGGCCTCTAGAGCATCAAAACCGCATTGTAAGGTACGCTTACCCACTTGTTCTGCACTATGCATCAAATCCTGCAACTCCTTCAAGTCTGGTTGTTCAGGTTGTGACATTTTACTTTTCAATTGTGATAACAAAAACTGTTGGTATTTTAGCATATGAAACTGACAGTTTAAGGCCCTCATGGATAAGGTAGCCGAGGTATATACTTTTTTCCCCCACCTTTCTAAGGATCTGGAGTCTCCTTGGAAGGTAGTGGATTTTTAGCAATGGAGGCCTTAACTCCCTTGGGGCCCTGTGAGATGGTTTCTGGGTCAGCAGCATGGCTTTTGTATAGAAATTGGTGTGAGTCAGGAACCCTGTAGTACCTGTCAGGCTGAACTGGGGCTGGTGGTCGAGAGTCTGGGTTAAGGCAAGCCTCCGAGTAAACATCATCTAGGATGTCCAAGACAGGAGGTGTAGCCAGAGGCCTGTGCTGAGGTAGCAAGAAAAATTATTTGAGCCTTTTCTTGGAATCTGAATAATCTTGGCTTTCCCAGTGGAAGTGTTCCCTTAAGGTATGCAAAGTTTCCCCAAATGAGTAATCCTCTGGGGGAGAGACAGAAGGGATGGACTCTTCCGCATCAGAGTCTTCAAAAGGGGAGTAAGAATGTTCCTGATCATCAGAATGCTCTGAAATAATAGAGCCCTGATCAGAGGAGGGGGAATCTTCCTCCACTCTGGGCCTTTTGTCCGGTGGGGGCGGAGAACCTCTGATAATAGTAATTAAATCCTTAGCCATTTTAAGCATCTGTTTCTTAGGCATGGGGCCTGGAGATGGCCCTGTGTAGCTGGCCTCTTAGAGTGCATGGTTGCTTTAGACTTTGTGAAAGCCTTGATGGAGAAAGAAGAGGAAGGTCTGAAAACACCTTGAGTGGAGGTGGACCTGTCCACATTCTGTGTTTCAACGCCAAGAGTGGCTTCGGTATCTGTAGTCGGGGTGTGGGCCGAGGAGCCTACGACCTCGGGCACAGGAGACACAGTCAAAGAAGTGTTGTCGGTAGTCAGGGGCTGCGCAGGCGCCTCGCTGAGAACCGGACCACGTGTAGTCGGCTTTGGCGTGGTGTCGGTAGAGGCCGCGGACCTCGTGTGTCGGTCCTTGTCTTTGCGTTTTTTAGACAAAACCGGAGTCGGATTATCCAACGACATAGTATAGTTAAATGCTTTTCCAAAATAATGCTGGGCGAACTCCGCCTGACGCTTAATAGTGCGTTTGTTGAATGTAGCACAAAAGCGACAGACCGAGACGTCGTGGTCTGGGCCTAAACAAGGTATACAGAGGGAATGGAAATCCTTATGCGGTATTTGCTTCCCACAAGAAATACAATTATTAACTTTGTCTGACATCGGTCTGAGGCAAGAAAAGTTTCAACGGGTACTTAGCTTTTAAGAAGACTTCGGTTTCCAAATTTTCGTAATCTCAGGAGCTGGCCGACCGGCACTTGCGAACTGCTTCTGCTTCGGGCACCACGCGGCAAGAAAGACTGAAGAAAATGGCGTTGGCTGGTTCCTTTATACCCCTGTTGCTCTGACGTCAGGGAAGAAGCGACGACAACAGACGCCCTCGGTCGGCCGAATTCCAAAGTCTAGGTCCGGCGTTGGTTGTGGTCACTTCTTTCCTGACTTCAGTGCGGCGGGGGTATAAAAGAAGCAGCCGATGCCATTTTCTTCAGTTTTTCTTGCCCCAGACGTCAGGTGCCCCCAGAAGGAAGGCAAAACATAATGTTATGCAAACATGCAATATAGATAAATCAAAAAACAGTAGTTGCAAGCAAATACACCATAAAAGAATACCGCAAATAGGTTGTATGATAAAGGTGTTTGTCATAAGGCCTGTCCTAAGAGGGGACGGTGGGAGGGTAACCTGGACTGCAGCTGCATGAGCACTCGAACATCTACATTTATGGTAGGTACAAAACTGTACTATGTTCATTGTGCATACAGCTGCAGTCATTACAGATGGGTAGAATCCCAAAGCTAAATAAGGGTGGTAGGCACTAGGTGGAACTAGGAGGAGCGAGGATGCCCTGCAGGACTGCTGTGGCAAAGCTCGCTCTAGATTTAGAGTATAGTGGAAGGTGGTAGTGCTTGGAGAAAGTGTGCACTGAACTCCAAGTAGCTGCTTCCAAAATGTCCTTGGTATGGAACCCCCTGAGGAAAGCTGCAGAGGTAGCTGTGGCCCTGGTGGAATGGGATCTGATGCACGCAGGCACAGATTTTCCATGAAATGAATAACAAAAGCGTATGCAGTGGGCTATCCATTTTGAAATTGTCTGTTTGGAAATAGCCTTTCCTTGAGCACCTGTAGCATAGGACACAAAGAGTTGCTCAGATTTCCGGAATGGCTTGGTTCTGTCCAAGTAATAACGAAGTTGGCTGTGAATGTCCAAGGAATGTAGTAGTCTCTCCCCTTTGTTCTGTGGATTTGGATAAAAAGTAGGTAAGTGGATAGTCTGATTCAAAGCTACACTGGATACTACCTTTGGCATGAAGGTAGGGTTGGTTCGTAAGGAAACTCTGTCCTGATGGAAAATGATGAAAGGTTGCACAGCCATGAGTGCCTGCAGTTCCGAAACCCTGTGTGCTTAGGTGATAGCCAGAAGGAAGGCTGTTTTCCATGACAAGTATTGTAGCTCTGCTGAAAAAGCCGGCTCAAGGGGAGGCAGGGTTAGCTTTTCCAATACAAAGTTGAGGTCCCAAGATGTAACTGGTGGTTTCCTTAGGGGTTTTATATTTTTTGCCCCTCTGAGAAACTGCCTTAATAGAGGATGTGAGAATAGAGGAGGGTCTGTGTTGTATTGTGCAGAAATAGCTGAAGTGTGGATCTTGATGGAGGAGAAGGAAAGGCCACTGTTTAAAATCTCAGCTAGGTACTGTAAAATTTGAGGTATATTTATTACCCAAGGATTCTGTCCCTTTTCTTGATTCCAGGAACAAAATCGTTTCCATTTGGCGGAGTAGGCTTTTCTAGTAGAAGGTCTTCTGGCCTCCAAGATGACATCCTGCACCTCCTTGGAGAGGAGAGTCTGTTGGGCAATTAAGGAATTCTCCATGCAGCTAGATTTAGGGTTTTGAGCTGGCTGTGCAGGGTTTTGTAGTTGTGCTGGGATAACAGAAGAGGAACTAGAGGTAGGATCCATGGTGGGGAGTGTGTCAGGCTCTTTAGGAGCAGACACCAGTGTTGTTGTGGCCAGTCTGGAGCAATGAGAATCATTTGTGGCCTCTCTGCTCTGGCTTTTAATAGAACTTTGGTCAGTAGAGGAAGGGTCGGGAAGGCATAGACTGTCAATGTTGTCCAATTGAAAGAGAGAGTGTCCACTTTCCAGGCCCGTGGATGATAGGTCCTTGAGCAAAATTTTTTCAACTGGTAATTTCTGTGGGTAGCAAATAGATCTATGTCTGGCTGTCCCCATGCCTGAGCTATCTTTGAGAACACTTGAGGATGCAACTTCCATTCGTGTGGATCTGTTGTATTTCTGCTTAGGTTGTCTGCCAGTGTATTTTCCTTCCCTGGAAGGAATTGTGCCTATAGTTGAATTTGCAATTCCAGTGCTGTGTTCCATAGGGTCATGGCTTGCCTGCACAGGGGGCATGAATGAGTTCCCCCTTGTTTGTTGATGTACCACATGACTGTGGTGTTGTCTGTCCTTATCAATAGCTGGCCTGGATGCAGTAGGTCTTTGAAAGTCGTAAGAGCATTTTGCATGGCTAGCATCTCCTTTTGGTTGATGTGTAGGTGCTTCTCTTTTTGGGACCATTTTCCCTGAATGCACTGATCTGCCATGTATGCTCCCCAGGCGTAGTCTGAGGCATCCGTTGGGATGATTTGAGTTGCCTGAGGTACACAGAAAGGGAGACCTGTGTTCCTTTGGCATGCTTGAGCCCACCACAAAAATTCCTTTTGAAGGCATGGAATGAGTGGTATAATTGTTTCCAAGCTGTGGCTATGTTGAGACCATAAGTTTTTTAGGTACCATTGCAGTTTCCTCATATGCAGCTTTGCACATGGGATTAGTAGGATGCAAGATGCCATGAATCCCAGAGCCTGCAGGACTTCCCTTGCAGTTAGTCTGGTGAGAGTTGCCATTTTGCTGAAGTATAGAGACAGTTGCCCTTGTTTGTCTGGCGTGAGGTAGGCCATCTGGGTAGTTGTATTTAAGCTGGCCCCCAGGAAAATTATCTGTTGAGAAGGTATTAGTTTTGATTTCTTTTTGTTCACTGTGTATCCCAGGAAGTTTAACAGTTTTATTACAAAAGCCAGATGCTGCAATAGAATGTCCTTGTTGTCCGCTTGGATCAGGTAGTCGTCCAGATATGGGCAGATTTGAATTCCTTGTAGTCTTCAGAAGGCAATTACTGATGCCAGGCATTTCGTAAACACTCTGGGCGCAGTAGATAAGCCAAAGGGCAATGCAGAGAATTGATAATGGGTTGAACCTGCAAGAAATCTGAGGTATCTTCTGCAATCTTGTCTGATAGGGACATGCAGGTATGCCCCCTTGAGGTCCAATGTTACCAGCCAAGACTCCTTGCCTAGCATGGGAAGAAGCTGCTGTAATGTGAGTATCTTGAATTTTGGCACCTGTAGATATGTGTTTAGGATGGATAGGTCTAAGATAGGTCTCCAATCTTTGTCTTTCCTTGGTACCAGGAATAGCCTGGAATAAAAACCTTGGCCTTGTTCTTTTGCAGGTACCTCTTGAATCACTTTCATATCCATGAGAGCGGAAATTTGTCTTTGTGCCTCTGCCCTTTGATTTTGTGGCAGGTTTGGCATGCCTCTCATTTTTGGAAGGGTGTGAAAGTGGAACCTGTAGCCTCTGTCTATAATGTCCAGAATCCATTTGTCTTTTGAAACAATATGCCAGTTTTTTGAAAATAATGCCAGTTTTCCGCCCAAAGGTGCTGCCATCAAAGCTTTGCTTGGCAGGCATAGGGGGAAGTCATTGTGTCGGTTTTCTAAATGACTGTGATCTATCTTCTCCACCTCTTGGGGTTGGTGCTTGCCACTGTCTTGCTCTGTAAGATCCTTGAGGTTGTCCTCTACTCCTTGGGCGTATGTATCTGCCCCTTTGAGGTCTGTCCGTGGCTGGAAAGGACCAATTTTTTGAAGGCCAGTTTCTGCTGAAGCATGGAGGTTGTACCTGCAGGAAATCTTTCACTGTTTGCATAGATTTCACTTTTTCCTCCATTTTCTTTAGTATCTCCTCAGCTTTAACACCAAACAATACATCTTTTTGAAGTGGTGCATCTAATAACTTTGCTTTGACATGATCTGGTAAGGTTTGCTCTTTGAGCCAGGCATGTCTACGTATAACAGACCCCGTGACAGCAGCTCTACATGAGGCCTCTAAAGCATCAAAACCACACTGCAAGGTATGTTTACCCACTTGCTCTGCACCATGCAACAAATCCTGCAACTCTTTCAAATCTGGTTGTTCTGTTTGTGTCATTTTGCTTTTTAACTGGGATAACAAAAACTGTTGGTACTTTAACATATGGAATTGACAGTTTAATGCCCTCATGGTTAACGTGGCAGATGTATACACCTTTTTCCCCCACCTTTCTAATGCTCTGGAATCTCTCTCTGAAGGTAAAGGGTTTTTAGCAGTAGAGGCCTTGATTCCCTTGGGACCCTGTGAAATAGTTTCTGGGTCAGCAGTATGGCTTTTATAAAGGAACTGGTGAGAATCAGGGACCCGGTAATACCTGTCTGGTTTAACAGGGGCTGGAGGTAAAGAATCTGGATTAAGGCTGGCTTCTGCATACACATCCTCCAAAATATCTAAAACAGGAGGGATAGCCAGGGGGCCTATGCTGGGGGAGCAGTAGAAATTCCCTGAGCCTTTTCTTGGAATCTGAGTAATCTTGACCTTCCCAGTGAAAGTGTTCCCTCAATGTATGCAGGGTTTCCCCAAAAGAGTAGTCCTCAGGGAGGGAGACCGAGGGAATAGACTCCTCAGCATCAGAGTCTTCGAAAGGAGAATAGGCATAATCCTGGTCCTCAGAATGTTCTGAGGTAACAGAAGCCTGGTCTGAGGAAGGGTAGTCTTCCTCCAATCTGGGTCTTTTGTCAGAGGGGGGTGGGAACCCCTGATGAGAGATATCAAATCCTCAGCCATTTTAAGCATCTGTTTTTGAGGCATGGGGCCTTGGGAGGAGGTCTGAGGACCCTGTTTTTTAGTTTTCATGGCTGCTTTAGATTTAGTGAAGCATTTAATAGAGAAGGTGGAAGGCCTGAAGACGCCTTCAGAAATGGCAGGTCTGACTAAATTTTGAGTTTCCCCGCCAAGAGTGGCATCGGTATCTGTAGTAGGAATGAAGACCGAGGATCCTGCGACCTCGGGTACTGAAGTCACCGGTAAAATAGATTCATCGGTAGTCAGGGGCTGCGTAGGCGCCTCGCTGAGAACCGGAGAACCGGTAGTCGGCCTAAGCGTGGTCTCAGTACTTGGTGCGGACCTCGGATGTCGGTCCTTATCTTTGCGTCTTTTGCCTAAAACTGGTGTCGGAGTATCCGACGACATGATGTAATTAAATTTTTTGCCAAAATAATGTTGGGCGAACTCCGCCCAGCACTTAATAGTGCGCTTGTTGAACTTAGTACAAAAACGGCAGGCCGAGACGTCGTGGTCCGGGCCTAAGCAAGGTATACAGAAAGAGTGGAAATCCTTATGCGGTATTTGCTTCCCACAAGAAATGCAATTATTAACTTTGTCTGACATCGGTCTGAGGCAAAAGTTTCCCCGATGGGGTACTTAGCTTTAAAGAAGACTTCGGCTGAAATATTTTCGTAAATCTCAGGAGCTGGCCGACCGGCACTTGCGAACTGCTTCTGCTTCGGGCACCGCGCGGCAAGAAAGACTGAAGAAAATGGCATCGGCTGCCGCTTTTATACCCCTGCCGCACTGACGTCAGGGAAGAAGCGACCACAACCGACGTCGGACCTAGACTTTGGAATTCGGCCGACCGAGGGCCCGCCTGACGGCAGGATAACCCATCTGTAATGACTGTAGCTGTATGCACGATGAACATCTACATTACAGTGACCATGAAACAGTAGCAGACCACTTTGCAATTAAGCCATGATAAAGGGCAAATTATTACTCCAGGGATAAAAATTCAAAGGGGAGTATTTCAGGGAGATTCTGTCACTGTTGCTATTCTGCCTTGCCCTTAACCCATTAAGCTATTTACTTAACAGCTTAGGCCATAGCTATAATTTCTTCTCATCTTCTCTTTGTCGGTGATTTAAAACTGTACAGCTTATAAGATGAGGAACTGAAAGCACAACTGCAGGTTATCAAAACTTTTTCAGATGGCATAAGAATGTCACTCGGTCTTGACAAATGTGCAAAAGCAAAAAGAAAACTGCAGCACCAGAAAAATATCAGTTTGGGACAAGAATGTGATACAAAAGAACTTGAGCAAGAGGGAGTGTATAAATATTTCAGAACTGATGAAGGAACAATAAAACATGAATAAATGCGAATAAAACTTAAAGGAGTACTTTAGAAGACTTAAATTAATCCTGAAAACAACGCTGACATCTAGGAACAAAATTCAAGCTATAAATCAATTTGCTCTTCCTGTCCCAACTTACAGTTTTGGAGTGACTGACTGGCCCCAAAACGAGTTGGATAGATTAGATAGGAAAACAAAAAGGATGCTTCATGCTCACCAAATGATTTATAAAAATCAGTGCATACAAAGATATATATATTCCCATTCCGGAGGAGGGATGGGCCTCCTTGAAAATGATTACATGGATAGATAGTACAGTTTTGTACCTACCATAAATGTAGAAGTTCGAGTGTAGACACTTCTGCAGTCATTACACTTGGGTTATCCTGCCGTCAGGCGGTTCCCCAGTCGGCCTGAGTTCCAAAGTCTTGGTCCGGCATCGGTTGCTGTCACTTCTTCCCTGATGTCAGTGCGCCAGGGGGATACAAGATGCAGCCGACGCCATTTTCTTCAGTTTTTCTTGCCCCAGATGTCAGGTGCCCCCAAATAGGTAGGCCTTTAAAATTGCTAGTAAAATATATAATAGAAAAGCAAACAACCATTTTTAATTACCAGCAAATACTCCCTTGAGGAAATAAGGGTAGAAAATCTAGGTACGTACCAGAAAGTAAGAGGGGAAGGAGGGAGGGTAACCTGGACTGCAGCAGTGTCTGCACTTTAACATCTACATTTATGGTAGGTACAAAACTGTACTATGTTCATCGTATGACACTGCTGCAGTCATTACACTTGGGTGGAATCCCAAAGCTGAGGTAGGGAGGATGGATCTATAAGGCATTAGGGGTGGCTATAAGGCCCTGCAGCACAGCAGTGGCAAAGCCAGCTCTGGATTTGGAATATAAAGGCAAATGGTAATGTTTGGTGAAGGTATGTACAGAACTCCATGTTGCTGCTTCTAAAATATCCTTGGTAGGCACTCCTCTGAGGTAGGTAGGTGAAGTGGCTGCTGCCCTGGTGGAGTGAGATCTAATGCTGCTAGGTACAGGTTTCCAATGGTGGGTGTAGCAAAAATGTATACAGTGAGCTATCCATTTGGAAATAGTCTGCTTTGAAATGGCTTTTCCCTGTGCTCCTGCAGCGTATGCTACCAATAATTGCTTTGATTTTCTGAAAGCTTTGGTTTTGTCTAAGTAGAAGCGTAACGGTCTGTGAATGTCCAAGGACTATAGTAGTCTCTCCCCTTTGTTCTGTGGTTTTGTATAAAAAGTCGGCAAGTGAATAGTTTGGTTTAGAACCACACTTGATACTACCTTTGGCACAAACGTAGGGTTAGTTCTTAAGGACATATAGACCAGCATTCCTCATGATGTGGGCATTCTTGCAGTTTCTTATTGGCTATATAAATCTGATTTGTACTCCATAGGCTTTAACAATTTTTTGATTAAATTGACTGAAATTGTGTTACGTAAAAATATTTTTTACTTTAAAGGAAAAACATACTGGCAAATCAAGGGTACTGCTATGGGGGCATCATTTGCACCGATATACGCAGATCTTTTTATGGGATATTATGAACAAACATTTGTATATGATGTCCAGCAAAATATATACATTCAAGATCTAGATATCTGGCGCAGGTATTTAGATGATTGTTGGATGGTGTGGCATGGAGAATGGGACCAGTTGGCCGAATTTGTGTCCTATTTGAATAACAACTCTTTTGGCATCAAATTCACTGCTAATATTGTCTTTCTAGACGTGGTCGTCACTAGGCTTTCAGACAACACCCTGGCCACTTCCGTTCATCGGAAATTTCCGGAATATAATACATTATTACATGCCAAAAGTTCCCACCCACGCCACATCATCCGTAATATCCCAAAATCTCAGTTCATGCGTATTAGACGCATTTGCTCTTCGGAACAAGACTATTCTATTTGCAGCCTTGATTTGTCAGAAAGATTCATCAATCGTGGATACAATCCACACAATCTCTCTTTGTCTATGGATGAAACCAAAGGTTTGACACGAACAGGCTTATTGGAATATAAATCGAAAGACAGGGTATCTTCTGATCAATCTTCTGATCAATCTTTGAGGTTAGTAACGACTTATGGGACCAACACTGATAGGTTCAGAGACATTATCAATCAACACTGGGATATTTTGAAGTCACATGATTTTTTCAATATTATCCTACCTGAACAATGTTCGTTCTCAATATCGTAGAGGACGTAACATTAATTCATACCTCACTCATTATAAAAGGTATATTCCTACTATTCCACTACAAACTACCTTATTTGGGGACATATTAGTGGGTTGTTTCCCATGTGGCCATTGTACTGCTTGTCAACATATAACAACTGAATTTACAAGTAAGAATACTTCTAAGGTTTTTAACATTAGAGTTTTCGTGAATTGCAGTTCAGATTGGGTGGTTTATTTAGCAACGTGCACTTGCTCTGCTTTTTATATAGGCCAGACATCTAGGCCTGTCAAATTTAGAATAGGGGAGCACATGAGTGCCATTAGGAACAAACGCTTAACCAATGCACTGTTTAAACCTACTATTGATCACCCATCTGCTGTATTCAAATTTGTTATTATTGATAAGATAGTATTGCATAGGAATTTCAAAGCAGGATGGCATACTAAACTAAATCATATGGAGAACATGTGGATTATTAAATTAGGGGGCCTGTTCAGGCCTGGGTTAAATGAATCAGAACAATACTATAGACTATTATACATAGTTTATTCTGTCTTTTGAATTTTTCGAATCATTAGACTGATATTGATTAGGTACATATTGTGTATAATTTTATACATACATTATGTTTAATTTTTATTTTTATGTATATAATTTATGTATAATTTTGTAATATTCATATTTTGGTACACAAGTTTGATATCATTGTATGGGATGTTACTTGCAATTATTTTTATTTATTCTTATATATTGTTTATTCTTATTTGTCCTTATATTTTATTTTTTATCAATTTGGGTTGACTACTGTGGTGGTGTGCGGTGCATGTCTCTTTAAGGGCTTCACTATATAAGACCAGGACATGGTGAAGATGTTTTTAATTTTATTTTTTTGAGCATTGAAAAAGGCTGCTTCAAGCCGAAACCGGTTTGCTATTTTGTAATGGCTTACTAGCCATTACATTTGGTTTATATTTGTCTCCAATAAACACAAGTTCAAGCAATCCTTTACGTGCTGGTTCATTTTTGTGGATTTTTAGTTCTTAAGGACACCCTGTCCTGGTGGAAGATGAGGAAAGGTTCCACTGCCATTAGTGCCTGTAATTCTGAAACTCTTCTTGCTGATGTTATTGCCAGTAGCAGAGCAGTCTTCCAAGAGATGTATTTTAAATCTGCTGTGTTAGCTGGCTCAAAAGGAGGTAAAGTTAATTTTTCCAAAACAAAGTTGAGGTCCCAAGTTGGTGTAGGTGCTCTGCGGGGCGGTCTTATGTTTTTAGCCCCTCTGAGGTACTGTCTGAGCAAAGGATTTGAAAAAATTGGTGGATCCGTGTTGTAATGAGCAGAAATGGCTGAGGCATGAATCTTGATGGATGAGAAGGAGAGGCCCTTGTCCAGCATCTCAGTTAAGTATTGAAGTATCTGAGGAATGTTTGGGACAAGAGGGTCAAGGCTGTGTGCTTGGTTCCACGCACAGAATCTCTTCCATTTATCCGAGTAGACTTTCCTGGTGCTAGGCCTTCTGGCCTCCCTAATGACATCTATAACAGCTTTGGAGAGAGGCAATGCTTGCTTGGTTAAGGAATTTTCCATGCAGCTAGATTTAAGGTCGTTAGCTGGCTGTGAAGTATCTGACTTTTGTGCTGTGTCAACAGCTGTGGGATTTGAGGCAAAATCCAGGGTGGTTCTTGTGCTAAGTTCTTTAAGATTGGGTACCAGTGCTGGCGTGGCCAGTCTGGTGCAATCAGGATCATCTTTGGCTCTTCCTGCCTGGCTTTTACGAGTACCTTTGGAAGGAGAGGTAAAGGAGGGAAAGCGTATACTTGTTTTTTCCAGCTGAATGAGAGGGCATCCACTTTCCATGCTTGTGGATGGTAGCTCCTTGTGCAAAATTTCTGTAGTTGGCAGTTCATTGGGGATGCAAACAGATCTACGTCTGGTTTCCCCCATTTTTGTGCTATCATTCTGAATATTTGTGGACTCAATTGCCATCCGTGAGGATCCATGATGTTTCTGCTTAGGTCGTCTGCCAGTGTGTTTTTCTCTCCTGGCAGGAATTGTGCCTGCAGATGAACTTGGTAGTTTAAAGCTGTGTTCCACAAGTTCATGGCTTGTCTGCAGAGGAGGTAGGAGTGTGTGCCCCCTTGCTTGTTTATGTACCACATAACTGTGGTGTTGTCTGCCTATTAGTAGTTGTCCTGGATGTAGCAGGCCCTTGAAAGATATAATTGCATTTTGTACAGCTAGCATCTCTTTTTGATTGATATGGAGATGTCTTTGTTCTGCGGGCCACTCGCCCTGAATACATTTTCCTGCCATGTGTGCTCCCCAGGTGTAATCCGATGCATCTGTTGTCAGTGTCTGCCTGGCTGTGGGTTGAGTAAAAGGCTGTCCCTTGTTGAGGTGACAAGCTTGAGCCCACCATTGAAACTCCCGCTGTAGGCAAAGAATTAGTGGTATAACGGTTTCCAAATTTTGACAGTGTTCAGACCATACACTCTTTGGGTACCATTGTAGTTTCCTCATATGCAGTCTGGCATATGGAATTAGTAGTATGCAAGATGCCATGTAGCCCAAAGCCTGCAGAATATTTCTTGCAGGGAGCTGGGTCTTTGTTGCCATTAAATGAAAATACTGAGTCAGTTGTCCTTGCTTGTCTGGCGTGAGAAAAGCCATCCGGGCTGTTGTGTTAAGCTGGCACCCAGGAATATTATCTGCTGTGAGGGCACTAGTTTTGATTTATTTTCGTTTACTGTGTATCCCAGGCAACTTGATAACTTTTTTACGTACGCCAGATGCTTTAGAAGAATGTCCTTGCTCTCTGCTTGGATTAGGAAGTCGTTCAGGTATGGGTAAATTTGAATTCCTTTTTGCCTGCAAAATGCAATTACTGGTGCCAGGCACTTTGTAAAGACTGGGCGCAGTAGATAAGCTTAAAGGCAGTGCAGAGAATTGATACTGCATTGAACCTGCTAGAAATCTGAGGTATCTTCTGCAGTTTTGTCTGATAGGGATATGCAGGTCCAAAGTCACGAGCCAAGCTTTCTTGCCCAGCATGGGAAGAAGCTGCTGTAGTGTCAACATTTTGAATGACTTTGTCCTTTCTGGGAACCAGAAAGAGTCTTGAGTAAAATCCTTGTCCTTGCTCTTGTGGTGGTACCTTTTGAATAGCTCTCATGTCCATGAGTGCTGTAATTTGTTTTTGAGCCTCTGCCCATTGATTTGGTGGCAGATTTGGCATTCCTTTTAACCTTGGAAGAGTGTGGAAGTGGAACCTGTAACCCTGAGATATGATGTTGAGAACATTTGTCTTTGGTAATTCAATGCCAATTGTGATAGAAAAGAGACAGTTTTCCTCCTAAGGGGGCTGCCAAGAGAGGGTTGTTTGGCAGCTGTAGTGGGAAGTCATTGAGACTGGTTTTTATAAGGCTGAGGTGCGTCTTCCCCTTCTTTCTGGCCTGGTGTACCCCATTGTCGAGGTCTGTAAGGGCCTTGTGTTTGACCTCTACCTCTTGGATGTCTATATCTGCCCCTTTGAGGTCTGTCTGCGACTGGAAAGGACCAATTTTTTGTTGGCCACTTTCTGCTAAAACGAAGAGGTTGAACCTGTAAGAAATCTTTGACATTTGCATAGATTTTGCTTGATCTTCCATCTTTTTTAATACCTCCTCTGCCTTAACTCCAAACAACACATCCCGCTGCAAAGGTGCATCCAGTAATTTGGCCTTAACATGATCTGGTAGCGTATGTTCTTTTAACCAAGAATGCCTTCTAATGACAGAGCCTGTAACTGCTGCTTTACAGCAGGCCTCAAAGGAATCAAAACCACATTGCAAAGTATGTTTTCCCACTTATTCAGCTGCATGCAATAAATCCTGCATTTCTTTCAAATTAGGAGGATCTGAGTCTGGAAGCATCTTTTGTTTCAACTGAGACATTAAAAAATTGCTGATATTTTAGCATGTGGAACTGGCAATTCAAGGCTCTCATGGCTAAAGTTGCAGATGTATAAATTTTCTTGCCCCATCTGTCTAATGATCTGGAATCTCTGTCAGAGGGAACTGTTTTTTTAGCTGATGAGGCCTTAATCCCTTTGGGTCCCTGAGAAATAGTTTCAGGTCAGCAACAGGGCTTTTGTATAGAAATTTGTGGGAATCAGGGACTCTGTAATATCTATCTGGCTTAACTGGGGCTGGTGGTAAGGAGTCAGGGTTTAAGCTGGATTCAGTGTATACATCATCCACAATATCTAACACTGGCGGAATAGCAAGGGGTCTGTGTTGGGGCAATAAAAGGAAGTCTCTGAGCCTTTTCTTGGATTCTGAGTAATCCTGGCCTTCCCCAGTGGAAATGCTCCCTCATGGTATGTAAGGTCTCCCCAAAGGAGTAGTCCTCAGGCGGAGAGGCTGATGGAATGGATTCCTCAGCATCAGAATCCTCATAAGGGGGTAAGGAATACCCTAGGTCTGAGGATGAGTCTGAGGAAATGGACACCTGGTCTGAAGATTCATAGTCTGCATCTTGTCTGGGCCTTTTATCTGGAGGGGGTTGGGACCCTCTGATCAGGGTGATTAGGTCTTCGGCCATTTTTAGCATTTGTTACTTAGGCATGGAAGCCTGCCCTGGAGATTGCTGTGTCTGTTTCTTTGCTTTTAAGGGAGGCTTAGACTTAACAGAGGGTTTTAATGGTTAACTGGGTAGGTCTGAAAACACCCTCTGAAGCTGTGGATTGTTCAGCTACTTCGGTTCCCTCTGTAGGATTAAGTTCGGTAATCTGAATACCAAGAGTGTCCGAAGGCCAAGCCAGCTCCACGTGGAAGTCAGAGGTGGTCTGTGGTTCTATTGAAGCGGTCGTCAGGGGCTGCGTAGGTGCCTCGCTGAAAACAGGAGAACTGGCGACCGGCCTAGAAGAGGCCTCGTCATCAGTCTTGGGCCTCGGATGCCTGTCCTTGTCCTTGCGCTTTTTATGAATTCCGGTCATCGGATGTTCCGACTGCATGGTGTAATTAAATTTTCTGCCAAAATAATGTCGGGCACAATCAAACCAACGTTTAATAGTGCTTGTTAAACCTAGCACAAAACCGACTACCAGTGACGTCGTGGTCTGGGCCTAGGCATGGAATACAGTAGGAGTGGAAATCCTTATGAGGTATTTGCTTCCCACAAGAAATACAATTATTAACTTTTACTGACATCGGTCTGAGGCAAGAAAAAGTTTCCCCAACGGGGTACTTAGCTTTTTAGAAGACTTTTTTTCTGGATTCGGATTGAAAATCTCAGGAGTCGGATGACCGGCACTGGCAAACTGCTTCTGCTTCGGGCACCGCGCGGCAAGAAAGACTGAAGAAAATGGCGTCGGCTGCATCTTATATCTCCCTGGTGCACTGAAGTCAGGGAAGAAGCGACAGCAACCGACGCCGGACCAAGACTTTGGAACTCAGGTCGACTGGGGAACCGCCTGACGGCAGGATAACCTAAGTGTAATGACTGCAGCAGTGTCACACGATGAACACCTGCAACAGTTGGACTCCACACATCTGCTGACCTCAAAGGACCCAAATGTAGTGAAAGTTTTGAAACATAAGGAGAATAAATCTAAGATGACTTCCCTGCTTAGGCTAGCAGAAGCATATTGGCATCAAGCAGGAATGGAAATCAAACCCAAATGGATAAAAACCAGGCAGCAACTGAATGTGAAAGAGAATATAAGGTGAAGGACCAGATGAGAAGGCAAGAAATGTGGAAAATGCATAAATATAGTTGAAAATAGAGAAAACTTCTGGAAGAACCTCATGTTGATCGGGAACAAATGCAGACATGGTTAAGGAGAGGCAAATTCAAAGCAAGAGATGAAAGGTTACTATTAGTGGCACAAAACAGTGGGCTACATACACGTTGGTTTACAAAGTAAATTGAAAATGTGGGAGAAACAGACAAATGTAGGTTTTGTAAAACAGAATTGTAAACAGTTGCACACCTCGTTGCTAGTTGTGACATACTAATGACAGGAGAACTGTATATTGAAAGGCATAATAATGAGGCGAGACTGTTGCACTGGGGATTGTGCAAACATTACGGTATTGAAGTGTCCGAAAAACACTGGAAATATGAGCCACAAAGCATCACAGAAAATGATTAAGTCTACATAACATGGGATCATCCACTGCCAACAATTCAAAAGGTAGATGACAGAAAATTGGATATAGTGGTCAAAGAAAAGAAGACAAAAGTAGCATTCATCAATGAAATCGTCACACCCAGTGACTACAGTGTCCTGTGTACAGAGAGAAACAAAGTCATAAAACATCAGGATTTGCAAGGAAAAATGAGAGCAATGTGGAAGAGATACCCAGATAGTTCCAATAATAGTAGGAGCAACGGGTCTTATAAAAAGAGTCTACAATCATATTTGGATATGCTACCAATACGTGTAACTCCGTACGAATTGCAGGAGTCATTACTGTGCACATTGTGGGTGCTGCAAACAGCACTTTTGGCTGACATCAAAGAGTGAAAATACTAACTTCATGAACTTTAACTGTACTTGGACTTAGGAATGGAGTCCATTCCCATCATGGTATTAGAAACCCACAAGATTTGGAGAAATTAAAAAATGAGAAAACACGCACACACGTATGCACACCCTAGCAACAAAAATAAGGGGGAGGGAGGGAGTGGCTATTGCAGAAGTGATGTTTCTAGCATCTACAGTTATGGTAGGCTTACATACACAACCATATTATGTCCATCATTATGATCACTGCTGCAGCAGCCTTGGCTATATGGGTAAATTACCATAGCTTAGACTGATGGGGAGGAGGAAGGAAGAGGGTCAAGCAGCCCCTATAGAATGGTGCTAGCAAAGACTGTCCTAGACCTGGAGAAGGTATCTAGTTTATATTACTTTGCAAAGCTATACACAAAGAACCAAGATGCTGATTCTATAATGCTTCTAAAATTCAACCCATTCCAAAAAACAATGACCTTGCCTGGAATTGCCTTGCTCTGCTGGATATAATGAAAGGTAATAGCATAAGACAACCACTTGGAAATAGTCTGCTTTGATACAGCTTGTCCTTTTTCCTTACCTTGACAAGAATTGAACAACTAAAAAGACTTCCTAAAACACTTCGTTCTTTCAAGATAGTAACCAGGTCCACAGAAATTTACTGGGCTAATATTCCATGAGGATCTTACTGAAGCCTAGGTGTGCATACCCGATAAGTTATAGGTTCATAGGTTCATAAGTACGTACTAGGCTATCGGCCCTGGGGCCTATACAAACCCAGCCAGAAAGGTACCATATTTTAAGTGAAATTTCCCACAGTTCTTACTTTATAAGCAGGAATAACCTGGCACAGATATTTATGTTACCTTTATCCATAACAGCCAAGTGTACAAAGCCTGGGGTAAAAACATTCAGTTAATTTAGTCAAGAGTGAAGGACTAGTTTTCAAAGCAACCTTATCTTTGTGGAAAATGAGATACAGTTGACTCACTACACAAGCTTGTGACTCTGATATTTTTCTTGCAGAGATCAGAGCAATAAGTAAAACTGTTTTCCATGTTAAGGGCCTGAAAAGTCAGCCTGATGACCTGGTTCAAATGAAAAAGTTATTTTTTTTACAACACAAAATTAAGATTCCAAGGATGAACAACCTGTTTGCTAGGAATTCTGGTATGCAGCACCCCCTTCAAAAACATTTTCATAGGAAATTGCATTGAAAGAGGCAATCCATAGGCAGACATACTAAAGGAGTTGACAGAAAGAACTTTGATAAAGTACTTGCACTATAGAATAGTAACTCCCACAAATAGTAGTGCAAACAAATAATGCAAAGCCAGAGAATCACTAGCCCTGAAAGGGTGCTGGTTTCTGCCTTTGCACAAACTAGAAAATCTTTTCCACTTACTAATATGATTTTCTAGTAATAACCTGCTGCCAAAGCTGGCATTAGGAACCCGCAGAACCCACTGGGGCCCCTGATTATCTCCCTGCATACAAGGGCCCCACCTAAAGGATGCAGCCAACTTCAACACAAGCAGCCGTGGGTCTCTCCTTCTTCCTTGTCTGGTTATGGCCGACTTGTTTGCCTGGCAGCATGGAGTGATTTGTGGCACCACCAAAACTTTTTTTATCACCTACCCTGTAAGCTGTGATGTCAGCTGAAAGCTGCACTCCCATCAGGTCCGCTTCAGTGAATTAAGTTCTGTGCATTTTTTTCTCTTTAAGGAAGTGACAATGCAGGGACCCAACTGGTCCTTGCAAAGAACTTCATGTGCCAGTTGCCTTGAAAAAAGGCACATGCGTATCAAGCATTCCTTTCTCTTGTTTCTCAAGGGAAAAGTTTGTTTTGCTATTTGGATTTTTGGCAGAACGTTCACAGGATTACTGGTGGCATGAGGAGGACAAAGACTCTGGAAGAAAGTCTTCCAGCAGTGATTACTAGAACAAGCCAAGGAGTTGCATTTTCAACTACTTTCGTAAGGCAAATTTTAAAAGGTCTGAAAAACTGTCTATTTAAGGACAAATTAAAAGGCCTGAACTTCTCTGTGGATGCAAATAGGGGTCTATCCCACAATCATTTATTTAGAGTGAGCAGAGGATTAGTAGCAGCCTTCCACTGCAGAAAAGGTAAGTTGCCGTTTTTTTTTTTTTGGCAGGGGTTGGTGAAACACAGGAAGATGAGGATTGTAATTTTTTTATTTAATTCTTGGGCTAAGAGGATTTTAGCATGCCTGCCAATGGATTGCCTCTTTCAATGCTGTGGTTTAAATAGTTTTATGTTAGCTTTGTCCAGAATTCTTGAGCCAAGAAATTTCAGTCCTGCATAAAAAATATTCATTTATTATTTATTTATTTTTGCTTTGTCAAGAATTGTGCTGTAGGCTGGTAGTGGGGGGAGGGGACAGTGGCTGTGAGAATGTTGCAGATGATGTTTTAATGCAGACTAATGCAAACCCTGGTGCTGTAGTAGATATTATATATATATATATATATATAAATATATATATGTATATATATAAATATCTATATGGGATCCGTACAGATCCCCGAAGACAAAATCACCAAACTAATTTCAGTTTGGCATACTTACACGAAAGTGCTTTTCAACGAAGAAGCACTTTCGCGTAAGTATGCCCGTTTGCAAGATCGCACTATGGTGTAGATAAGGGAAAATTCCTTTTTCCTCACTGTAGTTTGGTCTCGGAGTGAAAATATTAAAGTAGGGGAGGTGTGGGGGGTGTGGGGGGGGGGGCGAAGCAAACATTTTTTTTTTTTTTTTTAACATATATTAACGAAAGCGTTTTTTCGGCGAAAGTGCTTTCGTTAACATATGTTTGGTGATTATGGATTCGGGACTTATATATATATATATATATATTTTTTTTTTTAAGTTTATACTATCAGTATTTACAACTACCTCTGATGTTATGGTTTTGTTCTTTGATGGTTTTTTGATCTGTCAAGAATTGCTGTGCTGAGAGGTTAGGCAGGGAGAACTGGCTGTGAGAATGTTGTAGAATGTCCTCATATTTATGTGTGGTATTTTTGGTCTCTCTCTCTCTCTCCCTCACAAATAATGTGAATTCAAGCAATGCATGCTACTGCAAGACCTGTTCTAGTATTTTTATAAGTTTATTAGACGAGTGTTTTATAGGTTTATAAATTAGTACTAGGCTAACTGCTCCTGTGGGCCATTTTAAGCCTAGCCAATTACTCCATCTGAGAGTCAAATGCTGCACTTTGTGTTTGTAAGATAAACACCTTAACCATTATGCCAACTTCCCACCCCTAAATTTGGATGTGATGCCTTTGTCTTGTGATTTTCTTTTTTTTTTTTTTTTTTTGCCTTGTCCAGAACTGTACTGAAAGGTTGGTATTGATAGGACAGGGGCTATGAGAATGTTGAAAAATGTGCAGAAATAATTTTAATACAAACCCTGCTCTACAAATTTTTCTAAATTTATGAGAATGTTTAAAACCATTACAGATATTCCGCCTTTGTTCTGCAATTATTTTTGGCTTTGTCTAAAGTTGTGTTTAGAGGCTAGAAGGGTGGTAGGGATTGTGAAAATGTTGCACAATGTTTTAATATTTGGTATTTCTGGTCTGCTTCTCATGCTACTAAAAAATGTTATTCTAGCATTTTCATTGTTTCATAAGCCCAGTGTTTTAAATCTCTAATGTTATCCCTTTGTCTTGTGTTTTTAATTGTTTATTTTTGCTTCTTCCAGAATTACTCTGCTGAGAGGTTGGTGGTAGGGGTATGGGCATTGAGAATGCCGTGGATCTGTGGTCTGGCCCGCAAAACAATTTGGTTTTCTAGCAAAATTTTGAGGACTGAAGTAAAGTAAGAGCAAATTACAGGAAAAAACATTTGGTCATTTTTATAACTTTATAAACACATTTTTAAAAGTTTTCCCTACAGTTTAGCATTTGTCCTAAGACTTCTTGCTTTGCCCAGAATTCTTGTGATGAAAACATGAAAAATATAGTTACAGAAAGGCTGGGGTGGGGGTGGGGGTGGGGGCTGTGAGAATGTAAAATGTACAGGCACTATTGCAATGCACACTAATGAAAAACTTGTTATAAATTTAAAACTAAAATGTTTAAAACTATCACTAACACTATGTGTTTGCTCTGCAATTAACTTTGGCTTTATCTAGAATTATTGTGCTGAGACACTGGGGGTAGGGGCTGTGAGAATACTGCATGATATACTGATGTTTTAATGCATAATAACGTACACCCTGTTATTTTAATACCTTTCTAAGTTTATAATAATGTTTAAAGCTATCCCTGATGCTATGCCATTCTTCTGTGATTATTTTTGGCTTTGTCTAGAATTGTGCTGAGATGTTAGGAGGGTGTAGGGGCTGTGAGAATGTTGTACAATGTCAAGATGTTTGCCTGGTATTTTTGGTCTGTTTTTCACAAAACATGTGGGGTAACACAATGCATGCTACTGCAAAACCTGTTCTAACATCTTTAGTAGTTCATAATCCTAGTGCTTTAAATCCCTTTTATTATGTCTTTCTCCTTTTAATTTTTTTTTGTAGTTTTGTCCATAATTATTTTTCTGAGAGGTTGATGGTGTGGGTATGGGCTTTGAGACTGTTTGCTTGATATTTGCTATCTGTTCATCAAAACATTTTTGTTTTCTAGCAAACGTTGAGGCTTGAACTAAAGGGAAGGGGGTGTGGCAGCAACATGGTCAAACCTTAAATCCTCCTAGGTAGGGCCCCAAACATGAAACTTGCTGGTGGCCCCAAAAATGCTACCACCGGCCCTGCCTGCTGCAAATCCTCACAAAACAGGTGTCCAAAAGGTATCTAGATTCTATCATCCAGGCAGTTAGCTGCAGTTGCTCAGGTTTAAGACATATCAAATAGACGTTATCCTTGAGCCAGCAGGGAGTTACCACAAAGATCTTCAGAGTCTTTCTGAGTTTTCAGAATGACCCTAGATATTCGTGGAAAAGCATACAAGAACATTCCTGTCCAATGAAAAGCATCTGCTCTCCAGGCCTTCTTGCAAGAAGTCCCAGGGTACAACTTTGCCAACTGGTTGTTATAAGTGAAGGCAAAAAGACCTACTTGTGGGGTTTCTCATAACTGGATTAATTCCTAGAAGACCCCAAATTTCAATTTTCATGCCCTGGTCCTGGCTCAGCTTGTCTAACACATAATTTTACTCTGAGGGCATGTCAGATGCCTACAAAATGAGATTATGTTGAAATGCTATATTTCAGGCTACCATAGCTAGTCTGGTAAGATGGTACGTTTATGTACCACATCATTATGTTGTTGCCCGGAAACACTTTTAATGGTCCTGGATATCATCAGATTACTAAGAGACCTGACAGCATTTATAACTGCCAGCATCTACATTAGGTTTTTGTGTTTTGGTCTGTGTCCCCCCCCCCCCAAAAGACCCTGCACTTTTTACTTGGGTAGAAGTGTCCATGTGGATAAGTCAGACGTATTTGTTATTGCAGACTGTGTTGGAGATAGAAGAGAGAACGGCAGACCTGGATTCTGATAAATTTGCTCTCTACCAATGAATTACTCTTCTCACCAACCTAAAAATTATAATCTGGAATGCTAGGGGATGTCGATACTGAGACCATACAGATATTAGTTACCACTGAATTTTTCTCATGTGGAGTCTTGCTAGAGGAATCACAGCATCCTGAGGAATTCCCTTACTGAGACATTTGTTTGAGTGAAAATTCCAGAAAAAACATCTAGATGTAGATCTACTTTTTACTGTAGAAGAAAAGCTCTTTGAACTGAGGTATCTAGGAGACACTCCAGGGAAAATAATCCTGTGAGGAGTTAAAACTTTTGGATGTTCTCCTGAAACCCCAGTCTATGCAGGAGATTTTTTGTTCAACAGTGACATCCCAGACACTTTGAAAAATCAAAAAAGACTCTGCAAAGACATGCATGCCTTCTAAATAAAGAAAAAGTACAGTTGTGTACCCTTACCATAAATGTAGATGTTCGAGTGTATTCACTGTTGCAGTCATTGCATTTGGGTTATCTGCTTGCAGGTAGCCCTCAGTCAGCCTTATTAACAAAGTCCTGGGTCCTGCCTCGATTGCTGTCCCTTGACGTCAGGGGTATAAAACATGCAGCTGATGCCATTACATCAGTTTTTCTTACCCTAGATGTCAGGTGCCCCCCTAAGGGGAAGCTATTAAATATAAAAATACAATGATATACCTCCAACAAAAAAGCAAATACACAAAAAAGCTTTTAAGCAAGTAGAGGTACAGCCAAAAGAAGTTAGGAGGCTGGAGGGAGGGTAACCAGGACAGCAACAGTGAATACACTCGAACATCTACATTTATGTTAAGTGTACACAACTGCACTATTTCTTCGTGTTTCACTGTTGCAGTCATCACATTTGGGTAGATTCCCAAAGCTATGGTTGGGAAGAGGAATTTAGATAGCATTTTGACCAGCTATAAGGCCCTGCAAGATTGCAGTGGCAAAGCCAGCTCTGGATTTAGAGAAAATTGGCAAATGATAATGTTTGGTGAAAGTATGTACAGAAAGTACAGTTGTGTACCCTTACCATAAATGTAGATGTTCAAGGGTATTCACTGTTGCAGTCATTACATTAGGGTAATCTAAGTATGTACAGAAAGTACAGTTGTGTACCCTTACCATAAATGTAGATGTTCGAGTGTATTCACTGTTGCAGTCATTACATTAGGGTAATCTGAAGGCAGGTTGCCCTCAGTCGGCCTGAATAACAAAGTCTTGGTTCCTGCGTCGGTTGCTGTCTCCTCTTCCATTACGTCAGGGGTATAAAACATGCAGCCGACGTCATTTTATTCTTATTTCTTGCCCCAGATGTCAGGTGCCCCCCCAAATGGGGAGCAAAAAAAAAAAAAAAAAAATTATATATATATATATATATATATATATATATATATATATATATATACACACACATATATATGTGTGTGTGTGTGTGTGTGTGTGTGTATATATATATATAAAATCTACTGTGGCCTAGTGGTACTTCATGCAGTCTAGTGTGTCCAAGGTCTGGGGTTTGAGACTGACAGAGGTGTTTTATTTGTTGGGAGGGTGGCCTAGTGGTTAAGGTGTTTGCCTTATAAAGACAAGGTGCAGGGTTTGAGCCTCACAAGGGATAATTGGCTAAGCTTACAATGGCTTGCAAGGGCAGTTAGCCTAGTACTAACCTAAGAACCTAAGAATATATATATATATATATATATATATATATATATATATATATATTTGTAAACAGAAATATATATAGATGCACTTTTAGCAACAAACTTTACCTTCATCTAAAAGCAAATACAGCACAAAGGCTTTAGTGTATAGTGAAGGGAATAAAAGGTATAAAAAGGGGGACGGCGGGTGGGTAACCCGGATTGCAACAGTGAATACACTTGAACATCTACATTTATGGGAAGTGTACACAACTGTACTATGTTCTTTGTGTTTCACTGTTGCAGTCAATACATTTGGGTAGAATCCCAAAGCTATGGATGGGAGGATAGAACTAAACAGCATTAGGAGTGGCTATAAGGCCCTGCAGAACTGCAGTGGCAAAGCCTGCCCTGGATTTGGAGAAGAGAGGCAAATGATAATGCTTTGTGAAGGTATGAACAGAGCTCCAAGTAGCAGCTTCTAGAATGTCTTTGGTTGGAACCCCTCTGAGAAAAGCTGGTGAAGTAGAGGCAGCCCTGGTGGAATGTGATCTGATCCCCTTGGGCACAGGTTTACCATGGTGCAAGTAGCAGAAACGAATGCAGTGGCTTATCCACTTAGAAATAGTCTGCTTCGATATAGCCTTCCCCTCTGACCCTGCAGAAAATGCTACCAGTAGTTGCTCAGACTTTCTTAGAGATTTGGTCCTGTTTAAGTAGAATCTTAGTTGTCTGTGTATGTCCAATTAATGCAGAATCCGCTCCCCTTGTTCTGCGGATTTGGGTAAAATGTTGGCAGGTGAATGGTCTGGTTAAGAGCCACACTGGATACCACCTTCGGCATAAAAGAAGGATTGGTCCTGAGGGACACCCTGTCGGGGTAAAATGTAATAAAAGGCTCCACTGCCATGAGAGCCTGTAATTTTGAAACCCTTCTTGCTGAAGCGACTGCCAAGAGAAAAGCTTCTTTTCCAATATAGAAATGTTATATCCGCAGTAGCTGCTGGTTCAAAAGGAGGCAGGGTGAGTTTTTTCAGCACAAAATTGAGGTCCCATGCAGGAGATGGTGATCTTCTGGGAGGCCTTAAATTTTTGACCCTCTAAGATACTGTTTAAGCAGAGGATGAGAAAAGAGGGGAGGCTCTGTGTTGTAATGAGCCGAGATGGCAGAGGCATGGATTTTTATTGAAGAAAAAGACAGGCCCTTGTCAAGCATCTCAGTCAAATATTGTAAAATCTGAGGAATACTGGGCTTTGCTGCGTCCGTTCCTTGTGCTTGGTTCCGAGCAAAGAATCTCCTCCATTTATCAGCATAAGATTTTCTAGTACTAGGCCTTCTGGACATCCATCACAGATTGACTGAGATGTGTTGTTTGAATAATTAACTGATCAGCCATGCTGCAAGATGCAAGAGTTTGGAGCCGAGTGTGCAGAATTTGATTGTTCTGCTGAGGCAGTAGATGAGGTATCTGAGGCAAGTACCATGCAGGAAGTGGAGACATATTCCTTAGAAGTGGGTACCAGTGCTGGCGAGGCCAGTCCAGAGCAACTACAGTAATTTTTGTTTTTTCCTGCCCGACTTTTAGTAAGACCTTGGAGAGTAGAGGCAGAGGGGGAAAGGCATAGACTGATAGGTTTTTCCAGCTGAAGGATAAGGCATCCACTTCCCATGTTTTTTTTGTGATGAGTTCTTGTGCAGAATTTGTCCAACTGATAATTTTTGGGGAGAGGCAAATAGATCTATGTCTGAGCTCCCCCATTTCTGTGTTAACATGCTGAAGATTTGGGGATCCAATTTCCATTCGTGGTGGTCCATAAGATTTCTGCTTAGGTCGTCTGCCAGAGTATTTTGTTTTCCTGGCAGGAATTGAGCTTGAAGATGTATTTGGTAAGTCAAGGCTGTGTTCCACAAGGCCATGGCTAGTCTGCAAAGGGGGGTAGGAATGTGTACCCCCCCTGCTTGTTTATGTACCACATAACTGTGGTGTTGTCCGTCTTTATCAGTAGTTGTCCCGGATGAAGCAAGTCCTTGAAGGCTGTCAGAACATTCTGAACAGCTAACATCTCTTTCTGGTTGATATGCAGATGCAATTGGTTTGGGCTCCATTTGCCCTGAATGCATCTCCCCGCCAGGTGGGCCCCCCAAGCATAGTCTGATGTGTCTGTAGTTAGGGTTTGGGTGGCAGGGGGTAGAGTGAATGACAGTCCCTTGTTTTGGTGACATGTCTCTGCCCAACAAAGAAACTCCTGTTATAGGCAGGGAATGAGAGGAATCATAGTTTCAAAACTGTGACAATGTTGACTCCATAAACTTTTTAGGTACCATTAGAGTTTCCTCATATGCAGTCTCGCATATGGAATTAGCAGAATGCAGGATGCCATGAAACCCAAAGCCTTCAGAATTTGTCTTGCAGATAACTGGGTTTTTGTTGCCATTTGTTTGAAGTATGTTGTCAGTTGCCTTTGTTTGTCTGGCGTAAGGTAAGCCATCTGGGCAGTTGTATTCAAGCTTGCACCCAGGAATGTAATTTGAGAGGGTACCACTTGTGATTTCTTTTCGTTTATGGTGTACCCTAGGCATGCTAGAAGCCTTTTTACAAACGCCAGATGTTGAAGAAGAGTGTCCTTGTCCTCTGCTTGAACACCCAGATAAGGATAAATTTGAATGCTTCTTTGTCTGCAGAAAGCAATTACTGGTGCCAGGCATTTTGTAAAGACCCTGGGCGCAGTAGATAAGCCAAAGGGCAGTGCAGAGAATTGGTAATGCAAAAAACCTGCTTTGAAGCAGAGGTATCTTCTGCATGATTCCCTTATTGGGATATGCAGGTTATGCCTCTTTTAAGTCTAGTTACTAACCAAGCATTCCTGCCTAGCATAGGTAGTAGCTGTTGAAAAGTCAGCATTTTGAATTTTAGAATGCCCAGGAACGTGTTAAAAATCGATAGGTCCAGTATTGGACACCATGAATTGTCATTTCTGGGTACCAGGAAAAGTCTTGAATAAAAACCTTGTCCTTTTTCCTTTTCTGGTACCGGTTGAATAGCCCCCATATCCATGAAGGACAGGACTTGTTTCTGGGCCTCTGCCCACTGGTTTTGAGGCAGATCCGGCCATCCGTTTGGAATTGGCAAAGTATGGAAATGAAATCTGTACCCCTGGGATACTAAGTTTAATACCCACTTGTTCTGGGTAATTAACTGCCAATTTTGAGCATGAAGTGGTAGTTTTCCTCCCAAGGGGGCTGCCAAAAGGTAAGTGCTTAGTGATGGTAGAGGAAAGTCATTGAGACTGCTTACTGTAGGGTTGTGCTTTGTTTCTTCCAGTTTTGGAGGTGGAGGCACCCCATTGCTTTGACCTATAAGAACCCTGTGATTGGTATCTGGAGTCTTTTGAGCGCATGGATTTGCCTTGAGTGGCTCTGTTGGACACAGGAAAGGACCATTTTTTAGTAGGCCAGTGTCTACTGAACCTGGGTGGCTGCACTTGTAAGAAATCTTTTACAGTTTGCATAGATTTAGCTTTGTCTTCCATTTTCTTTAAAACCTCTTCTGCCTTATTACCAAACAGAGCATCATGCTGCAAAGGGGAATCCAACAATTTAGCTTTAACATGATCAGGAAGATTTTGCTCCTTGAGCCAGGCATGCCTTCTAATCACAGATCCAGTAAAGTGCAGTTGTGTACACTTACCATAAACGTAGATTTTCGAGTGTATTCACTGTTGCTGTCATTACATTTGGGTAATCTGCTGGCAGGTTGCCCTATGTCGGCGTGAATTCCAAAGTCATGGGTCCTGCGTCGCTTGCTGTCTTCTCTTCCATGACGTCAGGTCATCAGGGGTATAAAACATACAGCCGACACCATTTTCTTTAGTTTTTCTTGCCCCAGATGTCAGGTGCCCCCAAAAAGGTAGCAATACATTATATATATATATATATATATATATATATATATATATATATATATTTATATATATACACACACACACACATATGCATCAATATAAACTTTACCTTCATCTACAAGCAAATACACCACATAGGTTGTAGAAGATAGAGAAGGAAAGATTTATGGTACATGTACACAACTGTATTATGTTCTTCGTGTTTCACTGTTGCAGTCATTACATTTGGGTAGAATCCCAAAGCTATGGTTGGGAGGCTAGAGCTAAACAGCATTAGGTGCGGCTATAAGGCCCTGCAGCACTGCAGTGGCAAAGCCTGCCCTGGACTTAGAGTAGAGAGGCAAATGGTAATGCTTTGAAAAGGTGTGAACAGAACTCCAAATAGTAGCCTCTAGAATGTCTTTGGTTGGTACTCCACTGAGAAAGGCTGCCGAAGTAGCTGCAGCTCTGGTGGAATGAGACCTAATGTCCTTGGGCACAGGTTTACCATGGTGTAAGTAGCAGAAACGGATGCAGTGGCGTATCCACTTTGAAATTGTCTGCTTTGAGATAGCCTTTCCTTCTGATCCTGCAGCATATGCCACTAGTAATTGCTCAGTTTTTCATACAGCTTTTGTCCTGCTCAAGTAGAATCTTAGCTGTCTGTGTACGTCCAAGGAATGCAGAATTCTCTTCCCTTTGTTCTGCAGATTAGGATAAAAAGTTGGCAGATGAATTGTTTGATTAAGAGCCACACTGGAAACCACCTTAGGCATAAAAGTAGGATTTGTCCTCAGAGACACCTTGTCTGGGTGAAATATGATAAAAAGGCTCTACAGCCATGAGGGCCTGTAGCTCTGAAACTCTTCCTGCTGAAGTAATTGCTAGTAACAGAGCTGTCTTCCATAAGAACTTTATATCAGCAGTAGCGGCTGGTTCAAATGGAGGCAGAGTGAGCTTTTCCAACACATAATTGAGGTCCCATGCAGGTAATGGTGATCTTCTAAGAGGCCTTAGGTTTTTGGCTCCTCTAAGATACTGCTTAAGTAAAGGATGAGAAAACATTGGTGGCTCTGTATTGTAATGAGCCAAAATGGCAGAGGCATGGATTTTGTTTGATGAGAAAGATAGGCCTTTGTCAAGCATCTCAGTTAAGTATTGTAATATCTGAGGAATATGTGATTCTGCTGTATCTGTTCCTTGTGCTTGATTCCAAGCACAGAATCTCTTCCATTTGTCAGCATAAGATTTTCTAGTATTAGGCCTTCTGGCTTCCAAAATGACATCCATCACAACTTTACTGAGAGGTGTTGTTCGTATGATTACATGATTAGCCATGCTGCTAGGTTCAGAGTCTGTAGTTGATTGTGCAGGATCTGAGTGCTTTGCTGGTATAGTAGTTGTGGTCTTTGAGGCAAGGTCCAAGCTGGGTATTGAGACAAGTTCCTTAGGAATGGGTACCAGTATTGGCGGGGCCAGTCTGGGGCAATTAATATCATCTTTGGCTTCTCTTGTCTGACTTTTAGGAGGACCTTGGGTAGAAGAGGCAGTGGAGAAAAGGCATAAACTGACAGGTTTTTCCAACTAAAGGATAGGGCGTCCACTTTCCATGCTTGTCTGTGATAAGTCCTTGTGCAGAATCTTTTCAATTGATAATTTTGAGGAGAGGCAAATAGATCGATGTCTGGGCTTCCCCATTTCTCTGTTATCATGCTGAATACTTGTGGATTTAGTTTCCACTCGTGAGGATCCATAAGGTTTCTGCTTAAATCGTCTGCCAGAGTGCTCTGTTTTCCTGGCAGGAATTGAGCTTGAAGATTTACTTGGTAGGTCAAAGCTGAGTCCCACAGTGCCATGGCTATCTGCAAAGGGGGTATGAGTGTGTGCCCCCTTGCTTGTTGATGTACCACATTACTGTGGTGTTGTCCGTCTTTATCAGTAGTTGCCCTGGATGAAGTAAGTCCTTGAAGGCTGTTAGGGCATTTTGAACATCTAGCATCTCTTTCTGGTTGATATGTAGATGCATTTGATTTGGTGCCCATATGCCCTGAATGCATCTTCCTGCCATGTGGGCCCCCCAGGCATAATCTGATGAGTCTGTTAAGGTTTGGCTAGCAGGGGGCAGAGTGAAGGGCCGTCCCATGTTTTGGTGATAGGCCTTTGCCCACCAGAGAAACTCCTGTTGCAGGTAGGGGATGAGAGGAATCATGGTCTCCAGACTGTGTGAATGTTGACTCCATAAACTTTTTAGGTACCACTGAAGTTTCCTCATATGCAGTCTTGCATATGGAATTAGTAGGATGCAGGATGCTATGAAGCCCAGAGCCTGCAGAATTTGTTTTGCAGAAGACTGGGTTTTTGTTGCCATCAGTTTGAAGTAAGTAGTCAATTGCCTTTATCTGGCGTGAGGTAAGCCATCTGGGCAGTTGTATGCAAGCTTGCACCCAGGAATGTTATCTTTTGAGAGGGTACCAGTTATGATTTATTTTCGTTTATTGTGTACCCTAGGCTAGAATCCTTTTTACAAACGCCAGGTGACGTAGAAGAGTGTCCTTGTTCTCTGCTTGAATGAGACAGTTGTCCAAGTAAGGGTATATTTTGAGGGTCTATATTAGATCAGCGAACGCTTAAAAAAGCGAACGCTGATTGATCGGCCTTATGTAAGTGAAAGCTTACAATCTTGAACGGTCAGATCAGCGATTTTTTTCCTAGGGGGAAAAAAAAAAAAAAAAAAAAAAAAAAAAAAAAAAAAAAAATTCGCTGATCCAAAACACATGCACACAACACAAGCACACCGAACAAACAGAAATCCACACACATACACCTAAAATCTGACACCTAACCCTACACTAAACTATGCACACACCACTAACTATCCACTTACCTTAAACCCAAACCCTAAGGTCCGTCACTACTGCACACTCACCTCACCCGCTCCCTAATCCTAACTCACCTAAATCTGCCCTAACCCTCATGTCCACACAATCGCACACATACCTAACCCGAGCCCTAACCCTAACTCTAACTCACCTAACCCACCCTAACACTCACATCCACACAATCGCACACTTACCTGAATCAGACCCGTAGCTTTCCACCACAGCACTGAAAATACCGAAGCAACAGAAATAGACAACCAAATTCTTTCCCTAGGAAAAAATTTGAGTTTCTGTTGCTGTGATATTTTTAACTTTCGCTAAAATAAGGTCGATCAATCAGCGTTTGCTTGTTTAAGCGTTCGCTGATCTAATATAAACCCTATTTGAATACTTCTTTGTCTGCAAAATGCAATTACTGGTGCCAGGCACTTTGTAAAGACCCTGGGCGCAGTAGATAAGCCAAAGAGCAGTGCAGAGAATTGGCAATGCATTAAGCCAGCCTTGAATCTAAGGTATCTTCTGCACGGCTGTCTTATTGGGACATGCAGGTATGCCTCTTTTAAGTCTAAAGTCACCAGCCAAGCATTCATGCCCAGCATGGGCAGAAGCTGTTGCACAGTGAGTATTTTGAATTTTGGAATGTCCAGGTGTGTGTTCAAAATCGATAAATCCAGTATTGGCCGCCAGGCCTTGTCCTTTCTGGGTACTAAGAACAGTCTTGAGTAAAAACCTCGTCCTTTTTCCTGTTCTGGTACTGTCTGAATGGTTCCCATATCCATGAGGGACATAACTGGTTTCTGTGCATCTGCCCATTGTTTTTTTTGGCAGGTCTGGCCAACCATTTGCATTGGCAGAGTGTGGAAATAGAATATGTATCCCTGTGATACGATGTTCAGTACCCACTTGTCCTGGGTTAGTAACTGCCAATTTTGAGCAAAAAGTGCTAATTTCCCCCCTATGGGTACTGCCAAAAGATAAATGCTTGGTGTAGGCAGAGGGAAGTCATTGGGATTACTTTCTGTAAGTTTGCGCTTTATCTCCTCCAGATTTGGAGGTGGATGCGCCCCATTGCTTTGACCTGGAGGAGTCTTGAGCCTGGTACCTGGAACCCTTAGGGCATCTGGATTTGTCCCTTTGAGCTTTGTCTGACACAGGAAAGGACCAATTATTTGTAGGCCAGTGTCTACTGAATCTAGGTGGCTGCACTTATAAGAAATCTTTAACAGTTTGCATAGACTTAGCTTGGTCTTCCATTTTCTTTAAAACCTCTTCTGCCTTAATACCAAACAGAGAATCATGCTGTAAAGGTGCATCAAGCAATTTAGCTTTAACATGGTCAGGTCAATTTTGTTCCTTTAACCAGGCATGCCTCCTAATCACAGATCCAGTAACTGCGGCCCTGCAGGAGCCCTCTAAAGAATAAAAACCACATTGCAAAGTATGCTTTCCAACTTGTTCAGCTGCATGCAATAATTCCTGCAATTCCTTATTTTCTGCACATTCTGAAATTTACTGTTTCATCAATCCCATAACATGTTGTTGGTACTTAGGCATATGAAACTGACAGTTTAAGGCCTTGATTGCCAAGGTTGCAGATGTATAAACCTTTTTTCCCCATCTGTCCAGCGCCCATGAATCTCTGTCGGAAGGGGTAGGGTTTTTTGCTGTTGAGGTCTTAACTCCCTCTGGACCCTGTGAAATAGTTTCAGGATCAGCAGCAGGGTTTCTAAATAAAAATTTATGAGAGTCAGGGACCTGTAGTACCTGTCAGGCTTACTGGGAGCCGGAGGTAGAGAGTTAGGGGTCAGGCTTACTATGATCCGAAAAAACATCATCCACAATGTCTAACACAGGGGGAATGGCTAGAGGCTTGTGCTGAGGGAGAAGGAGGAAATCCCCGAGCCTCTTTTTTGATTCTGAGAAGTCTTGACTCTCCCAGTGAAAATGCTCCCTCAAAGAGTATGCAAGGTTTCTCCAAATGAATAATCCTCAGGAGGAGATGCAGATGGAATAGACTCCTCAGCATCAGAATCCTCATAGGGAGGTAAAAATAATTCCTGATCAGAAGAGGAATCAGAAGAAATAGAAACCTGATCTGAAGATTCATAGTCAGTGTCTTGCCTAGGCCTCTTATGTGGAGGGATGGGTACCCCTGATCAAGGTAATAAGGTCTTCAGCCATTTTGATCATCTGCTTTTTAGGCATAGAGGCCTGTGCAAGTGACTCCGGCATCATTTTTTTTAGTTTTAGAAGGTGTCTTTGCCTTTGGTTTTGCAGCTTTGGTCGGTTTGATATAAAAATGTTGAGGTCTGAATACATCCTCAGAAGCCGGTGCCTGTTCAGTGGCTCCGGACCCATCTGAGGGAGATGCATCCGTCAGTCCAATACCTTCAGTATCTTGCAGCATGCCGGACTACACATGGGTGTCATAGAGGCTTGCGACTCTAAGGTAGCGGGTATCAGGGGCTGCAAAAGCACCTCACTGAGTACCGGCGAACCGGCGACTGGCTTAAGAGAAGCTTCATCGTCGGTTCTGGATCTAGACTGCCTTTCTCTGTCTTTTTCTTTGCGCTTTTTATGTACTCCGGTAGTCGGATTGCTATCCAACGACATATCTGGGTAGTTAAATCTGTTTCCAAAATACTTAGATGCAAAAATATACAGACGCTTAATAGTGCGTTGGTTAATTCTAGCACAAAATCGACAGCCAGGCACGTTGTGATCAGGGCCTAGGCAAGGAATGCAGTAAAAATGGAAATCTTTATGAGTTATTTGCTTCCCACAAGTAATACAATTATTAACTTTTTCTGACATCGGTAAAAAGCAAGAAAAAAGTTTCCCCAATGGGGTACTTAGCTTTATTGAAGACTTCAGTTCTGAAACTCAAACATGAATATTTCAGTAGTCGGCCGACCGGCACTTGCGAAATGCTTCTGCTTCGAGCACCGCGCAGCAAGAAAGACTAAAGAAAATGGTGTTGGCTGCATGTTTTATACTCCTGACAACCTGACGTCATGGAAGAGAAGGCAGCAACTGATGCAGGACCCAAGACTTTGGAATTCAGGCCGACTGAGGGCAACCTGCCAGCAGATTACCCAAATGTAATGACTGCAACAGTGAAACACGAAGAACATCGGCGGCCCTACAAGAGGCCTCCAAGGAATCAAAACCACATTGCCAAGCATGCTTTCCAACCTGTTCTGCTGAATGCAATAATTCTTGTAACTCTTTTTTCCACACAATCACAAATCAACATAATTTTCTGTTTTAGTAAGCCCATAACATGCTGTTGATATTTAAGCATATGAAACTGGCAGTTTTAAGGCCCTGACTGCCAAGGTTGCAGACGTATAAACCTTCTTTCCCATCTATCCAGCGCCCTGGAATCTCTGTCAGAGGGGGTAGGATTTTTGGCTGTAGAGGCCTTTACACCCTTGGGACCATGATAGTCGCGGGATCAGCAGCAGGATTTTTGAATAGAAATTTGTGGGAGTCAGGAACCCTGTAATATCTGTCTGGCTTACGAGGAGCCGGAGGCAGGGAATCAGGAGTCATGTTTGATTCCGAAAACACATCAACAATGTCTAATACAGGAGGTATTGCCAAAGGCCTATGCTGAGGAAGAAGAAGGAAATCCCTAAGCCCCTTTTTTGATTCAGGGAGGTCCTGACTCTCCCAGTGAAAATGTTCCCTTAAAGTATGCAAAGTCTCTTTAAAAAAGAGTAATCCTCTGGTGGAGATGCAGATGGGATGGATTTCTCTGCATCAGAATCCTCATAGGGTGGAATAGAAAATTCCCGATCAGAAGAAATGGAAACCTGATCTGAAGATTCATAATCAGTGCCTTGCCTAGGCCTCTTAGCAGGGGGGGTTGGGAACCCCTGATCAAGGTAATTAAATCCTCAGCCATTTTGATCATCCGTTTTTTAGGCATAGGGGCCTGAGCACGTGGCTCATGAGTCGGTTTTTTAGACACAGAAGCTGTTTTTGACCTGTTTTTTGAGGCTGGCGTTGGTTTAATATAAAAATGTTGAGGCCTGAAAACACCCTCAGAAGCCGGTGCCTGCTCAGCGGCTCCGGACCCACCCAAGGGAGAGACGTACGCGAGTTCAATACTCTGAGAATTTCGTGGCATACCAGACTCCAAATGGGCCTCGGTAGAGGCCTGCGACTCAAAAGTAGCGTGTATCAGGGGCTGCAAAAGCACCTCACTGAGTACTGGCGAACCGGCGACTGGCTTAGGAGAAGCTTCGTCGTCAATTTTGGACCCAGACAGTCTGTCTCTGTCTTTTTCTTTGCGTTTTTTGTGAACTCCGGTAGTCGGATTGCTAACCGACGACATTTCAGGATAATTAAATCTTGAACCAAAATATTTAGAAGCAAAAATATACCGATGCTTAATAGTGTGTTGGTTAAATCTAGCACAAAACAGACAGCAAGACACGTTGTGATCTGGAATACAAAAAAACAAGCGGAGCCAGCAAACTGTGATCAAAGATGCTTTATAATCCTTGTAGTACCATAAAAACAGATAACCAGACCGGTTTCGGCTGGCAACAACACACAGCCTTCTTCAGTGTGATCTGGGCCTAGGCAAAGAATATAGTACAAATGAAAATCCTTATGAGGTATTTGCTTCCCACAAGTAATGCAATTATTAACTTTTACTGACATCGGTAAGGAGCAAGAAAAAGTTTCCCCAATGGGATATTTGGCTTTAGTTTGAAGACTTCGGTTCAGAAACTCGAATGCGAAAATTTCAGGAGTCGGCCAACCGGCACTTGCGAACTGCTTCTGCTTCGAGCACCGGGCGGCAAGAAAGACTGAATAAAATGGCGTCAGCTGCATGTTTTATACCCCTGACGACTTGACGTCATGGAAGAGGAGACAGCAACCAACGCAGGACCCAATACTTTATTCAGGCCGACTGAGGGCAACCTGCCAGCAGATTACCCTAATGTAATGACTGCAACAGTGAAACACGAAGAACATCTCCAGGTAGCAGCTTCTAGGTTGTCCCTGGTAGGGACTCCTCTGAGAAAGGCTGTAGAGGTAGATGCAGCCCTGGTAGAGTGAGGTCTGATCCCCTGGGGGATAGGTTTTCCATGGTGTTTATAGCAGAAATGAAACCACTGGCCTATCCATTTAGACATGGTTTGCTTTGAAATAGCCTTCCCCTCTAACCCTGCAGCAAATGCCACCAGCAGTTCAGATTTCCTTTGTGGGTTAGTTCTGTCCAAGTAGAATCTAAGTTGTCTGTGCACATCTAAGGAATGCAGTATCCATTCCCCTTTATTCTGTGGATTGGGAAAGAAGGTTGGCAAATGAATGGACTGATTAAGAGCCACATTGGATACCACTTTGGGCATTAAGGATGGTTTGATTCTGAAGGACACCCTGTCCGCATGAAAGATGATGAAAGGCTCCCCTGCCAAAAGGGCCTGTAATTCATATACCCTTCTTGCTGAAGTAGTGCTGTTTTCCAAGAAAGAAATTTTAAGTCTACAGTAGCAGCTGGCTCGAAAGGCGGTAGAGTGAGTTTCTCCAAAACAAAGTTAAGGTCCCAGGCTGGGGTTGGATCTCTCCTGGGTGGTCTCGAATGTTTTGCTCCTCTGAGGAACTGCTTGAGCAGTGGGTGAGAGAAGAGGGAAAGTTATGTGTTATAATGAGCTGAAATGGCTGAAGCGTGCATTTTGGAGGAAAAAGACAGGCCCTTGTGAAGCCTCTCAGTTAAGTATTGTAAAATCTGAGGTAAATTGGGTGCTGCTGTGCTCATCCCTTGAGATTGGTTCCAGGCACAGAATCTTTTCCATTTTTCAGTTTAAGATTTTCTAGTACTAGGCCTCCATGCCTGTAAAATGATATCCATCACAGGTTTACTGAGGAATGGTACAGGAGTGATTAGGTAATTAGCCAGGCTGCAAGGTTCAGTGTTAGAAGCTGAGGGTGCAGAATATGGTGCTCCTGCTGAGACAACAGGGAAGGAGTCTGAGGCAGGTACCATGGAGATAACCATGACACACTGCACAGGAGGGGGTACACCATTGTTGGAGCGGCCAGTCTGATGCAATCAAAATCATCCTTGGTTTGTCATGTTTGATTTTTAGTAGTACTTTGGAGAGCAGAGGCAGAGGGGGGAAGGCATACACTGATCGGTTTTTCCAGCTGAAGGACAAAGCATCCACTTTGCAGGCTTGTTTGTGGGGAGTCCTTGTGCAAAATTTGTCCAATTGATAGTTCAGGGGAGATGCAAACAGGTCTATATCTGGGCTCCCCCATTTGCTTGTCAACATGTTGAAAATCCTTGGTTCCAGTTTCCACTCGCGTGGGTCCATAAGGTTTCTGCTTAGTCCATCTGCCAGTGTATTTAATTTTCCTGGCAGGAATTGAGCTTGTAGGTGCACTTGGTAGCTCAAGGTTGTGTTCCACAATGCCATGGCTAGTCTGCAGAGGGGGTAAGAATGTGTACCCCCCTGCCTGTTTATGTACCACATAACAGTGGTGTTGTCAGTCTTTACCATTAGTTGTCCTGGAAGAATGTGGTCCTTGAAGGCTGTCACAGTATTCTGTACAGCTAACATTTCTTTCTGATTGATATGCAGGTGGATTTGACTTGGGTTCCATTTGCCCTGAATGCACTTTCCCTGCCAGGTGAGCCCCCCATGCATAGTCTGATGCTTCTGTTAGGGTTTGGGTGGCAGAGGGTGGTGTGAAAGGTAGTCCCTTGTTTTGGTGACAGGCCTCTGCCCACCAAAGGAACTCTAGGCATAGGCAAGGTATGATAGGAATCATTGCTTCTAGATCCTGAGAATGTTGACACCATAGGCTTTTTAGATACCACTGTAGTTTTCTCATATGTAGTCTTGCATATGGAATTAGAAGAATGCATGAGGCTATGAAACCCAAGGCTTGCAGTATTTGTCTTGCAGATAGCAGGGTTTTTGTAGCCACTTGTATGAAGTAGTTTGTCAAATTAATTTGTTTCTCTGGCATGAGATAAGTCATCTGGGAAGTTGTATTCAAGCTTGCTCCAAAGAATATAACTTGTTGACAGGGTACCAGGTGTGATTTCTTTTAGTTTATGGTGTACCCCAGACAAGTTAGAACCCTTTGTACAAAGGCCAGATGATTCAGAAGTATGTCCTGGCTTACTGCCTGAATTAGACAATCGTCCAGGTATGGGTATATTTGAATATTTCTTTGCCTGCAAAATGCAATAACTGAAGGTAGGCACTTTGTAAATACTCTGGGCAAAGTAGATAAGCCAAAGGGCAGTGCAGAGAACTGATAGTGCATGTAGCCTGCTTTGAAGCCTAGGCATCTTCTGCAAGATTCCCTGATTGGGATGTGCAGGTATGCTTCTTTTAAATCTAGTGTTGCCAACCAGTCATCTTTGCCTGGCATATGAAGCAAGTGGTGAAGATTCAGCATCTTGAATTTTGGAATCTCCAAAAAGGTGTTTAGAGTAGACAAGTCCACGATAGGATGCCGTGAAGTGTCTTTTCTGGGTACAAGGAAAAGTCTTGAGTAGAAACCTTGTCCCTTTTCCTCTTCTGGTACCAACTGAATAGCCCCCATGCTTAAGAGAGAAAGTACTTGTTTTGGGGCCTCTGCCCACTGATTTGGAGGTAGGTCTGGCCATATGCTTGGTGTTGGCAACTTGTGGAAGTGAAATCTATATCCCTGGGACACTATATTTAAAACCCGTTTGTCCTGGGTAACGAGTTCCCAGTTCTTTGCATGAAGAGCAATCTTTCCCCCCAAAGGGGCAGTCAGTTGATAAGTGCTTGGACATTTTAGAAGGAAGTCACTGAGACAGCTTACCATAAGGGGGAGTCTTATTACTTCCAGATTTGGAAGTGGAGGCCCCCCACTGCTTAGTCCTGTGAGTAACCTGGGACTGCAGCCTGGGAACTCTGCTGGATCTGGGTTTGGACTGAGAAGGTCTGGAAGAGGCAGGAAAGGACCAATTCTTGGAAGGCCAATGCCTACTAAATCTTGGAGGTTGTACTTGTAAAAAATCTTTAACGGTTTGCATAGATTTAGCTTTTTCTTCCATCTTTTTAAAAACTTCTTCTGCCTTGGCAAATAGGCAGTTCTGGTTTATGGGAGCATCCAGTAATTTTGCTTTAACATAATCTGGTAGGGATTGCTCCTTAAGCCAAGCATGCCTTCTAAGTAAAGACTCAATTACAGCAGCCCTGCAAGATACCTCTAGATAGTCAAAACCACATTGCAAAGTATGTTTTCCAACCTGTTCAACTGAATGCAATAAATCCTGTAAATCCTTATTTTCAGCACAATCAGGAAACATAATTTTCTGTTTAAGCAATCCAATAATATACTGCGGATACTTCAACATATGAAACTGGCAGTTTAAGGCCCTAATTGCCAAAGTTGCAGAAGTGTATACCTTCTTACTCCATGTATCCAGCGCCCTGGAGTCTCTATCAGAGGGTGTAGGATTTCTGGCAGTAGTAGCTTTAATGCCCTTAGGCCCCTGTGAAATGGTCTCAGGATCCGCAGTAGGATTTTTGAAAAGGAACTTGAGAGTCAGGGACCCTGTAATATCGATCAGTTTTCCTGGGAGCAGGAGGTACAGAGTCAGGGGCCAAGCTAGATTCTACAAATGCATCATCAACAATGTCTAATACAGGAGGTATGGCTAAAGGCTTGTGCTGGGGCAGGAGTAAGAAATCCCTAAGCCTCTTTTTAGAATCAGAGAAATCCTGACTTTCCCAATGAAAATGCTCCCTGAGAGTATGCAAGGTTTCACCAAAAGAAAAATCCTCTGGTGGGAAGCAGAGGGAATGGAGTCTTCAGCATCAGAATCCTCACAGGTAGAGAAGGGTAAATCCTGGCCATTAGAGGAAACAGAAAATTCAGAATCCTGGCCAGAGGTATCATAAACAAACTCAGTCCTAGGTCTCAGAGGGGGAAGGCTGGCTTCCCCTGATCAAAGTAATACGGTCTTCAGCCATTCTTATCATCTGTTTTTTAGGCATGGAGGCTTGACCATGCAGTCTGGGCATCAGTTTTTTAGGCATGGTTCGAGATTTAGGCCTTGAAGAAGAAGATGTCGTCGGTTTAATACGCAAGTCAGTAGGCCTAAATACACCTTCAGAAGCCGATGCCTGCACAGCGGCTCCAGACCTATCCAAAGTAAAGACATCCGCAGGTTCCATAGTTGAAGCATCTCGCTGCATACTGGACTCCGAATGGGTCTCAGTAGAGGCCTGTGAATCAGAAGTAGTGGGCATCAGGGGCTGCGAAAGCGCTTCACTGAGTACCAGCGAACTGGCGACTGGCTTAGGAGAAGCGTTGTCGGCAGCTTTGGACCTAGTCTCTGTCTTTATCTTTGCATTTTTTCAGAATGTTGGTAGTCGGATGGCTGACCAAAGACATATCAGGATAATTGACCCAAGCACCAAAATATTTAAAAGCGTAAATATACAGACTATGGATAGTCGTGGTTTAAATAAGGCACAAAACAGACAGCAAGGTACGTTGTGGTCTGGGCCTAGGCAAGGAATACAGTACGAATGAAAATCTCTATGAGGTATTTGCTTTCCACAAGTAATGCAATTATTTACTTTTACTGACATCGGTTAAGAGCGAGAAAAAGTTTCCCCAAAGGGGTACTTTGCTTTTAGCTGAAGACTTCGGTTCTGAAACTCGAAAATGAAAATTTCAGGAGTCGGCCGACCGGCACTTGCGAACTGCTTCTGCTTCGGGCACCGCACGGCAAGAAAGACTGGTGTAATGGCATTGACTGCATGTTTTATACGCCTGACGACCTGGCGTCATGGAAGAAGGGACAGCAACCGACGCAGTACCCAAAACTTTTAGTCAGGCCGACTGAGGGCTACCTGCAAGCAGATAACCCAAATGTAATGACTGCAACAGTGAAACACGAAGAACATCAGTTGATAACTTGCAGTGTGCCACAGGCTGTCACTGGAAACACACAATGCAAATATCCTAGAAGCAGTGGATAACCCAAACGGTTATACAGGCAATGGAAAGTATGATCCAGACACAGAAAACCTTAAGAAATGGTTAAAATCTGAAGCGAAAGGAATGGGATAAGCATCTTTTAAATCTAAGCTCACAAAAAAAAATCTGGGAATAATAGACAACAGGGTGTGAAAATATAACATTTTGGTACTTTGGTATGGTCACAAACTGTTTTTTAAAATGAAAGATGCATGCTATGAGACTCCATGAAGCTTGGCACCAGAAACTTTCTTGAGTAAAAACCTTCTCTTGTGTGAGGATGGACAGCTTTTACCACCCAGAGTCAAAAAGTGCTTAATGACAGGGGCTAAAGAGAAAACTGATTTAGTGGATAAGAAGGAATTTCTTAAAAGGGAGGGAGAGATTCCCACTGCCATTTACATCTGTGATGAATCACTTTCAGAACCAATTTGTTTGGAACTGTTGCCAAAGATATAAATGGGGGTTCAAATGTTTGGGAAGAATTAAACATTTGGCAGGGTGGGAAGGGGGTATATTCTGAAGACAGTCATTCAGACTTCTTAGCCTGCCCTTTATTCTGGGGAGGCTCCTCCTTTCTTTTTGGAGCCCCCCTGCTACTGTCTTTTGCTTACCAGCAGCTTGCTGTGTTGCAGAGCTAGCAGTAATCTCCTAATAAAAGGCAGAAAAAAATGAAATTCCTTGAATTATCTTGCCTCTCTCATTATACTTTACGGAATACCGCTCTTGTCTAAGGGAGAATCCAAAATTTCAGCTATACCATCCTCAGAAAGGTTATTATGTATCCAGCATCAGCAACTCTGGAAGTGGCATCAGATAAATCATAAAGCACACTTCAAAGACTAGTTAGCCACGTGAGACACATAATCAATAAGATTGCACAAAAGTGCATTTTCCTCAACGGAATATTCTTCATATTCTCAAAATAGGCTAGCATAAACTTTAATATATGAGCTTGACAATTAAGAATTCTAAAATTAAGTGTTGCACAAGAATACACTTTTCCCAAATCTTTCAAAAGCTTTCCCATCCTTGTCAGAGGGGGAGGGATTATTAACAGCAGCTGTGTTTAGCAGTGAAATTACTGCTAGGTCTGATCTATGGTTAGTGAACAAAAACATAAGAGGAACTTTACACAATCTGGCTATCAGGCAAGTTATATTATGTAATAAATATATCCTCCAATGCCAGTGAAACTGGAGGAAATGGAGACTACTCAGGAAATTTCACTTACAATAAATATTCCTTTAGAGACAGTGGAAGATCATTATGTTCCCTCTGAAATGACTGAATCATTCTCGAAAGTGCTTCAGAAAAAGAAAGATCATTTTAAGGGATTGGCAGAAGCTATACCTTCTTCAGAATCAGAAACCTGGTGAGAAAAAAAAAAGTTGCCCCTTCACAATCATTTTGTTGCTCAGAATTTTTATTACCAAACACTAAAAAAATACCCTTTTCTTTCAGCATTAAAAACAAAAACAGAACTAGAAGAGTCAACAGCCTGAATTTTACCCCAAGCTAAGCATAATAAATTACTCCTGTTCAGAATAAGTGAGACTGGATAAAACATGCGTCAAACATACTGCTTCTTTGACAGGAATTTCTGAATAAGCAGACCTACTTTTTGACAGGCAAAGCCTCCCTAGGGACATACAATCCAGTCTAGCTAGGCAGAAGGGTATTTCCTGCTCTTTCTTCCATGACAGAGAAGAGTGGTTCCCACTGGCCCGCTAAGGGCAGGCTAACTGACGTAGAGGATATGTCTATCCATGGTGGCTGAATGGACTACACCACAAGGAGCCAAGGAAGATGAACGGTCTGCTGAACCAGGTATGAACACAGCAGAGTCAGCCATCTTTAGCATCCTGCTGCAGTGGCAAAGCCTGCTTCACAACTGTATTAGTTTTTGTGGCAGGAAAAAGGAAGAACCAAGAAACCAGCAGGTTGTTTGAGCTGAAGCACAAAAGAAAAAAAAAATGCCAGAATCCTGGGGAAGCCTGGTAGCAGTAGTCAGTGAAACAGCATCCAAAATTAATAAAACTTACAGGGAAAAAAATAAGTTTTAACTTTTTTTCTCAAAAGCAAAATGTAACGGTCATGTTAAAAAGTAACTGGTTACATGACAATCTACAAAAATAGTTTTTTCCTTAAAAATATTATTATCACAGGAAAAGTTCTGTCATAAAAATAAAAAGTGGAAGTTTTTTTTCCAGAAAGGAACTTTCTTCCCCCAGAAGGGAACTTGTCTGGAATAGTGTTAGCTGTCAGCCTTTGAAAGCTCACAAATGGGGTGATCTTCAGTGGCAGGGAAGCTCTGAAGGGCTTAGCACACAAACTAGGAAGGTTCCCTTAAGCTTTGGAAACTAGCTAGCTGTATATAACCCCATAAAGCAAAGACTGCAGCAGAGATCAAATGATGAACACTGTTCAGTAATGAATTACAATGTTCAGTTTTTCAAACCATTTTATCTTGCTGCATGTCATAACAATCAGATTCTGGGAATAGATACTTTTTATACAGCTGAAAAAAAAGTTGTTCTACTACGCAAGAAAAGCTGTTCACACTACCATGGTTACAATATCTGCCACAATATTCCATTTTATATCTAGGTAATCCTGAAAAAAGACTAAGATTAAGATAGAAGTGACATTTTTAAACTAAACAATGTGGGCCTCAGACCAAGGAAGTGAATTCCTCTTTTATATGAACAAGGAAGGTAGGGCAAAGATGGTAACAAATTGAGAGTTGATGAGAAAGCAGGTACAGAAAGATACAAAATTTCACATGGATGAACTGCATAAGAAGTTTTTTTCTATATGTTGGTAGAACTTGCAAATGCATTGCAAAATGGCTGCAAACATGCACTATCTTTCCTTGGAAGCCTACATCCATCCATCCATCCACAACCCCTTCCCCATTTTTTGCACATGGAGATGGAGTGTCACCTCAACTCTAACACTGAAAAACAAAAGAAAAATGACAAGAGCGTTCACTCTGAACAAATCAGACTACAGGAAGGGAAAGTTTAATCATACAGTATGCTTCACCTACATCAATCAAAAGGTAATGGAGATAATTCTACATGTGTACATGAGGTAGAATTCCTGAAATCAAAACTTCGAGTAGCAGGTCAACAGACTAACAGACACACATCTCGTCATACCGACTTAAGCCAGTTCAGTATCAGGGTTACTGCCAAGGAGCACTAGAAACATGTAGTGTATACAGCAGTTTGCATAGAGGATGAAGACAAGGAGTTGTTAGCAAGCTGGTTCCTGTGGTACAGAATACAAGGGTTGAGACCATCCACTTCCATTTATCTACTGAGGAACTCTGACAAAGTTCAGACAGTGCTCCTGGGTCGTCCTTGAAAATAGAAAGTTGGAATGTGATGGGTTTACTCAACAAACAAAGGCAAAAATAAAATGGCAACAGAAAGGTTCTCCAACTAATCTAATGGCAGGACTTTGATGAAAAGCTAAGAGGAAAAAGTTTTGGTCCGAAAGTGGTGAGGGAAATGGTTAAGTAATAGGGACATATAGAAGTAACAGAACTACTGACTGGAAACAAAGTGACTAATGACAGCTAAAGAGTTTGATACGTGGGCTAGTCCTTTGCAGTACATTAGGAACCAGAATATAAAGTCAGTCTGCTCACTGACGACACCAGGATCAGAAGAGAGGTCATGGATTTAGAAGAGAGCCTCCTGCATTACCTAAAGTATTCTAAAGAGTAAGCAGGTAACAGACAATTTATTCAGCACAAAAAGGTGCAAAATTACACTTTCTGATGGAAAGACTCAACGTATAAACAAGATACCAGAAGAAAGAATAGTTGTATAAAATCTTACCATAACCATAGATGTTCTTCTCTTGCATGCTGCAGCATTCTCACATGTGGGATCCTCCTCCTCAGGCAACCTGTACATCTGGCTCATATACAAAACCTTAGCCTGGCTGCTGTAAGGTGCGTGGGCCATAAATGTGACATCCGCATGCACAGACCTCAGAACTGAATGTCCAGTGGGACAATAGTCTAAGGTCAGCTGAAAGGACGCCATCCAGTCAAGGGAAAGGGTCCTATAAGAGGAAGGAGGGAGGGATAGGAATACTGCAACATGGAAGAGAAGGACATCTACGGTTATGATAAGATTTTACACTTTTTCTTTGTCCTTTTTATTCTCATGCTGCAGTATTCTCACATGTGGGAGAGTACCAAAGCTCAACCTGTGACATGGGTGGAGGAAGAAGTCGCAGTCTCCAAGAATCCATGCAGGATGGCTTTGGCAAATCCTGCATTAGCTCTGGAGATAAAATCCAATTTATAGTGTTTAGTGATGACTGAGGACCATGTTGCGGACTCTAGGATGGTGGCCATATCTAGACCTTTTAGGAAAGCCAGTGAGGAGGCCACTGCTTTGGTAGAGTGGGGCTCTCATGGCGTGTGGTAACTGTCTTCCATGGAAGGAGTAGCAGAAGGAAATAGTTTTGGATAGCCAAGAAGATATGGTCTGCTTGGATACCACTTTCCTAAGGGCCCTGGGGTGAATGGACACAGAGTTGGTTGGACTTTCTGATGTCCTTAGTCTTATCCTGACAGAATCTAAGTTGCCTGTGAACATCTAGGGAATGCAGAGCTCTCTGTCAGTCTGTGGTGAAGGAAAGAACATAGGTAAATGAATAGATTGGTTAAGGGAAAGTTCACTGACCAATTTAGGCATGAAGGAAGGGTTAGTGCGCAGATATACCCGATCCTTATGGAAAATGAGGCAAGGAGGGATAGCCATGAAAGCTTGAAATTCTAAGACTCTTCTGGCTGAAGTCAGGGCTACTAGCAGAAAAGTCTTCCAGGTACACATTTTTAATGTAGCTAAAGCTGTTGGTTCAAAGGGGATAGTAATTAAGTTTCTCCAGAATTAAATTTAAGTCCCAAGAGGGAGATATGGATTTCCTCTGTGATTTGATGAGAAAAAGCTTCACCTCTAATCTGGATAACAAGGATGGATCAAGAGGTAAACAAGCTGAGGTAGTAAAAAAGTGGAATTTCACTGAAGAATCTGAAAGTTCAGACTTTAGGCACTCACACACAGAACAAAACTAAAGGTACATCCACTTGAAAGAAGTCTAGTTGCCTTTTAAGACATGAAGTAGAGAATCTTTTCCATTTGGATAAATAGGGTCTCATAGTAGTAGGTGCCCTGGCCTCCTGCATGACAGATAGCATGTCCCCTGAATAAAGGTGTCTGAAAGGGATCTGAAGTTTATCACCCACAAGGTAAGACTGAGTGTTTGCAGATGTGAGTGGATGACAGATCCCTTGTGTTGTGTAATGAGGTCCACCTTGTAAGACAAGATGTGATGATTGTGATGATTGCCCTTGGCTAGTGACAATAGAAGGGGGAACCAGTGCTGCCTTGGCCAATGGGGGGGGGGGGGTCATCAGCAAGATTTTTGTCTTGTCCTACTGAAGTTTTAGATGGACCTTCTGTATTAGGGGGAAGGGGGGAAGCATACAGGATCATCCCCTTCCATGAAACTGAAAAGCAGTCCTCTCTCTCCAAGCTTGTGGGGAGGGGTACCTTGAGCAGAATAGCTGTAGTCTGTTCTGAGGGGAGGCAAACAAATCTATCTGAGGAGTGTCCCTCTGGTGAACTATGCCCAGGAAGACATCTCTGTGTAACACCCATTTGTGATTCTGAGACAATGATCTGCTGAGGGCATCCGCCTGATCATTGTTCTGTGAAGGGATGTAAACTGCCTGTAGGGTGGAGTGAGTAGCAAACTCCCATGCTTGTATGGCCAGTCTGCAGAGTAGGTAAGATCTGGTCCCACCCTGCTTGCTGATACACCACAGGAATGTGGTGTTGTCTGTGAAGATTTTGAGGGGGCCTGGATGTATGAGGGGGAGGAATGCCTTCATGGCTAGGAGAACAGCAGTCACTTCCCTGACATTTATGTGTTTTTTCTGGAGGCAAGGCTCCCACTTACCCTGCACCTTAAGTCCATTCCTAGTGCCCCCCCCCATCCCAGATCTGATGAATCTGTGTACATATGTTGATCTACAGGGAGAAGCTACAATGGGAATCCTGGATTCAGGTGGAATTACTGAATCCACCACCTTATTTCCTTGTTCAGGTAGGGAAGGAAGGGCACCTGAAAGTCTAGGGGGTGTGAGTGCTGAAACCAAACATTCTTAAAGTACCGCTGGGACTTCCTCATGTGTAGCCCTGCAAGGGGCAACATGGGAAGAGTGGCTGCCATGAAACCCAGAAGGCGAAGAAATTCCCTGGCTGAAATAGAGGGGAATAGGAGTAGATCCTGAAAATAGCTGGTCAGAGAAATTACCTTCTCTGGTGGGAGGAAGGCCATCATCAGGTCCGTCCTTATTTTGCAACTCAAGAAAATTTGGTCCTGGGATGGAGTAAGGGAGAACTTGAGTAGGTTAACAGTGAACACCAGGCTTCTTAGGAGAGACACAGTAAATGTGAGTTGTCTTTCTAAGGTACTTGCCCCTCCTCTGCCTGAATGAGGTTGTAGTCCAAGTACACAAATATTTGTATGCCTTTTGTTCTGCAGAAGGCTACCACTGGGGCTAGACACTTTGTAAATACCCTTGGTGCTGTGGATAAACCAAAGGGCAAATCAGTAAACTGACAGTGCGAGGATGGCACAGCAAAATGCAGGAATTTATGAAAGAGTGGGTGGACAGGGATGTTAAGATATGCCTCCTTCAGGTCTAAAGTGGCCATGAAGGCATTGGGTGTCAAGAGTAGAAGGGTTGGTAGGGACGCATACGGAAAGTAAGCACCTGGAGAAATGGATTTAAAAGGGACAAGTCCAGGATGGGCCTCCATGGGCCATCCTTTTCTGGAACTAGGAAGAGCCTGGAATAGAAGCCTTAACCTTCTTCTCCTGAGGGAACCCTCTCTATTGTACCTTGTTGGAGCAAATCCTGAATGACCTGAGGTATGAGATGGACTTGTTTTTTTGGAGGGAGAGGGATACATTTTCCTGCCAAGTCATGAAATACCCTCTTTCCACAAGTGAAAGAACCCAGTTGTCTGAAGTGATTTGATGCCACAGGGGAAGACAGTGAGAGAGGTGGGCAGAAAGGGGAAGATAAGAAAGGTTGTTTATCCAGTCAGCCATTGTTAGGTCTATCAGGAAAGACCGGTCTTGGAGAAGTGTGAGAGGAACCAGTCCTGGAGGAAAGAGGCTTCCTGGTACTTTTTCTTGGTTTAGAGGAATTGGGGCCATAGGCCTTTCTGACAAAACTTGGCTTGGCTGGGTAGTTCCTATGAAACTTTGAGACTGGGGAGACAAAGAAATGTTTGAGATCCTGCAGATCTTTGCAGATTTTTAAACAAGCTCTGCTGACTGCTTTCCAAAAAGGAACTTGTTAAGACAGGCATCCATGACGGTTTTTAAAATCATCTGGCAGGAGCTGTAGCCTGATCCTGGAGTACCTATGCAGAACTGAGGATAATGCAGCAGATGTAGCTGATGCTTCAGCAGCATTGTAGTTGCATTCAGTGGAATGTCTAGTTACGTGGGCAGCCAAAGAGTGCTTAGTGGCAACCTGAGATTTGTTTGGAGAATCTGGCATTGCGGAGAGCAGTGCTGAGGTGTGGGAGACTAGGTCTAGAGCATACTTAACCACATGTGTTTGGTAATTAGTGGCTTAAAAGCCAGGGTTGAAGAAGTGTAAATCTTCTTTCCTACTCTGTCCATCACTTTACTGTCTTTATCTGGTGGCAGTAGAGAAGAAGAGGGAAGTTGCCTGGATTGTTTATCTTCTTAGAAAGCAATCTTGGCAGGGTCTGCCACAGGAGGTTTAATGAAGAATTGAAAGTCGTCAGGAACTTTAAGAACCTGTCAGGTCTCTTTCGGGTGGGTGGCTGAGATTCAGGGGTCTTGGAAGCAGAGGCAAAGGCATCCAAGTATGCTGGCATTACAGGAGGGATAGCAGAGGGTGGGGGAGAGCCCTTTGCAAAAGCATGTGATACCTCTTCTGCATCACTGTCATTTGGGTGTAATTCCATTTGAAATATTCCCCCAAAACAACCAGAGGTCATGGCTGCTTTTGTGCGCAATTTGATGACCGCACTACATTTTCCCTTCCTAAATGATATGGACGGAATCAGGTACATAAAAGGTATACAGCAATCTAAGCTTTAGCCAAAAGTAGAAAATGATTCCCCAGTGGGGGTACTTATCTTTGTTGGAGGTAGCAGAGCGGAGCTGAACGAGCAAGCTGACGTTCAACGGTGGCAGAGAAGTTCTGAGGTCTGTGTGTACAGATGTCACACTTATGGCCCACAATTTATGGTCCCTGTGTGTGACGTCCCACTCACCTCATATAGCTAGGCTAACATTTTGTATACGGGCCAGACATTCGGGTTATCTGAGGCTGACGATCCCACATGTGAGAATACTGCAACATGAGAGCAGATGGACATCCAGCAAAACAGACAAAGGACATAAAACATTTGGGCGTCTTAAATACTCACAGATGAATCATCCTGTATAATATGTAGGTCAATGGCAAGGTAATAAAATAACGCAAGTCTACTGCAAGGTTTAGAGTCTAGAGATGTAAATTTCTTAGTACGCACAGTGCTAGCGAGTCATCATCTGGAATATTATGCTTGCTTCTAAAACCACATCAGGAGGGGGATATCAAGTTGACCACACAGTGTTCAAAAAGGATTAACAAAATAAGAACAGAGAACATGGAGTGACAAACTCTTTAAAGCAATTTAAATTTATATGACTGAAGAAAACGGGAAAAGAAGCCTCCATCTTGGATACAGTCAACTCCTTGAGGTAATAAGAAAGCATAAAATTTAAATGGGAGAGAAAAACAGTATGAATAAGTGTGGCAATTGTGTGCTGGATGGTTGGGAATTTCATATCAGTTTCAAAAACCCTGCTTCACATACAGTATGGTAAGGATCTGGAATGCACTCGCAGACATGAGCATAATGTGTAAATCTATGTGGATACAGGATACATCCAACTATGCAGGGCTAAGTGAATAACCTCGGAGGACATAGCACATTTAAAGTGAAGAAAATGCCCTTTTTAAAAACCAATGCATAAAACAAGTAACCACATTCAACTAAATAATTCAAACTTGTATGCCTCATGTCCAGATCTGATTTAGGAAACTGGAACCAGACTTCACAATTTACAGCAGATCAGTCTCTATAACATGTCACGCCGGGCACTACCTTTTCAGTCACTGCCAACAGGCTAACAATGCATAAGCATTAAACACTTCCTTAACTAAATTCCAAAAGAAGCTCAAAGCTGTTATTTGTAACACAGATTTAAATAATGACAAACAAGAAGAGAATCAAATACTACATTACCTCCAGTTCATTGCAGCAAACTCATTGATATATTCAGCACAGAATACTAATGTCACTAGAAAGGAAAACAGAAATCACCTCAGTGTGGGAACCGACTGGGGGGAAAGACAGAAAAGCAACACATTTCAAAAATTTTCTGAACCATTTTTGTTGATGAATGCTCACAGATTAACAGACAGTACTGCTAAGGAAATTCTATAAAAGACCGTAAATGAAGTGACACAATGAGAAACATGTTACTTTGTCAAATGGTTTAAAATCTGTTAAATCAAATATGAAATTAGCATGAAATGTAAGCAAGGCAGAAACTTCACAATTCGTGACTTGGCTTTTATAATCAACACAACATAAAACAAATAACTGTACGACATACTAAAAGTAGCAATAGACAAAAACTTAGCATTAAACAGCTGCTGAAAATATCTTTCAAAACATTCCGTTTGGTGGAATAGGGATTGCAATTTCAATCTCTACATACAGGGACAAAAAACAAATGATATTAAACAATGGGTCAGATTCATTAATGTCTACACTAAGTGCGCACAATTTGTACCCAAGAACATCCCTACCACATTTTTTGTGCTTTCTAGTCACTCAGAAAGATTACACGAGTGTACATGTAGTCTACAATGTGTGGTAACCTTTACAAATCCCACTCGATATTTAAGGCTGCAAGAAAAGCAGTAGGAAAATAAGAAGTTATGTACCTACCATAACGTTCCATGTTAGTTGTCTTCTCTCGCCTTCTTTCTTGCTTGATGGGTTCGGAGCCGATCCTCGGCTCCGACTCGGCACTTGCTAAGCTCGAGAGTCACTTTTACCAGCTCGAGGCAGCCCCATATCCCATGATGCAAGGCGGTAAGTACCCAGATCTCGTTTGATGACAAAGGGCAATAGCACCAAGCATAAATACTTCCCAAAGGAAGAAAGAAAGCCTACAGGATGGAAGAAGGACCAGCTCTGAATGGTCTTCAGCATAATAATTCCTTGTAGAAAGGTCTGTCCAGGCCTGGGGGAAGGAGGGAGGGTCGCAAGAAAGAAAGCGAGAGAAGACAACTAACATGGAACGTTATGGTAGGTACATAACTTCTTAATGTTAAGTTGCCAATCTCGCCTTCATTCTTGCTTGATGGGACCGCGTCCCTAGCACCTCTATCCTGGGTGGCTCAATGGAACAGACTCTTGAGGACTGTAGAGAAAAACTGGTTCTGTCCCTGGAGGCCAAGTCCAATTTGTAATGGGAAACAAAAGTATGAGGAGTGGCCCAAGTGGCCGCTGCACAAATAGTGTCTAAAGGAAGTCTAACTTGAAAGACTGTAGAAGTAGCTAAGCTCCTAGTTGAATGTGCTTTAGGTTTTGAGCACAGCTGTTTTCCCCTGAGCAGATAAATTTCAGAGATGACAGAAGAAAGCCATCTAGATAAAGATACTTTAGAGACAGGAAGGCCTTTCTTGTTATCCGCATAGGAAACAAAGAGTTGATCGGATTTCCTAAATTGTTTAGTTCTGTCCAAATAATATCTGAGTTGGCGGTGGACATCAAGATAATGTAGTTTTGTTCGATCTGTTTGAATAGTTTGGAAAAAATACAGGGAGATCAATGGATTGATTCAAATTAGTCTTTGAGGAGACCTTAGGCAAAAAGGTCGGATTAGTTCTCAATGATACTCTATCCTTGTGAAAGACCAAATAGGGGGGTCGAACCGATAGAGCATGAAGTTCAGACACCCTCCTGACCGATGTAATAGCTACTAGGAATAATGTTTTCCAAGAAAGAAATTTTAGGGAGCAAGAAACAGCTGGCTCGAAGGAGGGAAGAATCAAGGATGTCAGCACTAAATTTAGATCCCATTGAGGAGGAGGATTCCTGATTGGAGGCTTTAGCAGGAAAATTCCTTTCAAGAAGGCTCTACAAAGCCTATGGGACATAATATTGTGATCTGCGATCCCGACATGAAAGTTCGAGATAGCAGCCAATTGAACTCTAACTGTGGAAGAAGAGGAGCCTGCATGAAAAATCTCCGCTAAGAAGTCCAAAACTGCCTGAACTGGGGCAGTGAAGGGATCAATATTCTTGGCTTTAGCCCAATAAGAGAAACGTTTCCATTTGCTTGTATAAATCCTCCTGGTGGAGGATTTTAAAGAAGCTACTATGATGTCTCTAACAGGGTTAGAGATCAAAGGAAGCCTGGCTAAGGAAGGAAGTGGAGCAACCATGCTGAGAGGTTGAGAGAAGGGATAGACCGGTGCAGCTGACCGGATTGGTGAACCAGAAGATCTGGCACTGGGTCCAGATGCCACGGCTGCACCAAAAGGTGACGATGGAGGAACGGAAACCAAATTTGTCGAGGCCAATAAGGAGCAATGAGAATCATTTTGCCTCTCAAAACGGTAGCTTTCTGGATAACTTGAGGGATCAGAGGAAAAGGAGGAAAGGCATAAAGAAGTCCCTGGGGCCAATCCTGGGTCAGAGCGTCTCTGGGGATGGCCTGACAGAGGGAAGAGAGAGAAGAAGTCTGGGCATTTGCTGTTTTGGGGAGTAGCAAAAAGATCGCAACATGGGCGACCCCATTCCAGAAAAATCTCCTCCACTATAGATTGCTTGAGAGACCACTCGTGAGGCATGAGAATAGCTCTGCTCAATCTGTCCGCTAAAATGTTGGTTTTCCCAGGGATGTGCGTTGCTACCAGAAACCGATGAGAGGAGATCGCCCATTGCCACAGTCTGAGCGCTTCTCGACACAAGGGGTAGGACTTGGTTCCGCCCTGTTTGTTGATATACCAAACTACAGACATGTTGTCTGTGTGGACTGCAATTGTCCCTACAGGAAGAGAGTCGTTGAGGGCTTGCAACGTTAAAAGCACTGCTCTCATCTCTAGGACATTTATGTGCAGGTGGTACTCGAACGGTTGCCACGTCCCATGAACCATCCTGCCCTGATAATGCCCCCCCCCCACCCGATCAGGGAGGCATCCGTGGTGACAGTGGCTACCGGGGATGGGGGTACAAAGGGTCTGCCTTGGTGAATCTGGGGAGAAGTGATCCACCAAGCAAGATGATTTTGCAAATCTGTGTCACCAGAATTTGGTGACGATTGGAAGTTGTTGGTAAGACCACTGAGTGAACAACATCCACTGAAGAAGGCGCATGTAGAAGTGAGCCAGGGGAAGAAGAGTAATGGCCGCAGCCATGAGACCTAATACCTTTAGAACCATTCTGGCCTGTACTTTCTTGTTGGCTAGAATGATCCTGACATGACTTTGAATGTCTGAAACTCTTTGGTCTGTAAGGGTAGCTGACATTCGAACAGTGTTTAAGTTTGCGCCTATGAAGGTACTAGACTGGCAGGGCAATAAGGATGACTTTTCGAAGTTGATCGAGATGCCCAAATGAGAACAAAGATTTATTGTGTAATCCCTGGCTTGAACAAGCTGATGCCTGGTGGTGGCTGACAGGAGCCAGTCGTCGAGATACGGAAACACCTGGAATCCTTGACGTCTCAGGTGAGCCGTGACCACTGCCATGCATTTGGTGAACACTCTGGGGGCTGTGGTGAGACCAAAGGGCAGGGCTCTGAACTGGAAATGACTGGACCCCAGCCGAAAGCGAAGAAATCTCCTGGAGCGTCTGTGAATTTTTATGTGATAGTACGCATCCTGAAGATCTATTGAGCACATCCAGTTGTCCTTCTGCAAGAAGGGCAGAATCGACTGAAGAGTGACCATTCGGAATCTTGTCTTCCTCACAGACTTGTTGAGTCTGCTGAGGTCCAATATTGGTCTCCAGTCTCCCGTCTTTTTGGGGACCAAAAAGAACCTTGAGTAGATTCCGGGCTCTGAATGGTCTGTTGTAACTGGCTGAATGGCTCTTTTTTGCAGTAGTTTTGAGACTTCTAACTCTGCAATTTCCCTTAGTACATCTGGAAGGGAATTTGAGGGATAGAAAGGACTTTCCTCGAAAGGAATTTTGTAACCCTCGGATATGATCGACTGTACCCATCTGTCTTGAGTGAGAGAACGCCAGGCTTCTGGGTACAGCGATAGTCTTCCCCCGACTGCCTCCAAGGAGGGACAGCCAGGCAACATCTCAGGGATGCTGAAAGGGCTTGTCAGAGAGAGACTCTCTTGTTTCCCTGGTTTTGTGGACCCCCTCTGCCTCTAGAGCGGCGTCTGTTGTTGTTACCCCCTCTGCCTCTAGGGGTAAACTGACCACGTGAATCCGGCGTGACTCCTTGGGATTTATGGAACCACATTTTGCCACCCTTCTGTCCTTTGGGATAAGGTCTAGAAGGGGTGGAAAAACGGACTCCTACGGCAGAAAGAGTTTTGCCGTCCTGCTCACACCTGGTCAACGTTTCCTTCACTTGAGGGCCAAACAAAGCTGACCCATCAAAGGGAGAGTTTGTGAAGGACGCCTTAAGGGATCTGCAAAATTACATAGCCGCATCCAGGCTTGGCGTCTAAGAGCCACACCTGTACCTGCGGCCCTACTCGCTCCATCAGCAGCATATGATATCAGCCACATGGAGGAGTTTGCAATGGAGTTAAGGGTTCCTAGCTGCGAAGCAATTTTTTCCTGAGCCCCCGCAGCTGTAGGATCCTGCACAACTTCACCTAGCTCCTTAAGGATATCCCTTTGGAGTCTGGTGAAATGACAAAGGTAGTTCAGCGAACGCATAGCAAAGGTCGCTGAAGAAAACATCCGCTTACCATATCTGTCCATGGTCCTAGAGTCCTTATTAGGAGGATGGACAGGTACGGAAGGATCTGCAAGTTCCTTCTTGGTGGCAGCCGCCACCACCATGGCATCAGCGGGGACAACTTTTGTAAGGAATTGCTTGTCCGACGGGGCAGTAACAAATTTAGAAGGCCTCCTAGGGACAGGCTCTACAGAGTCAGGAGCAGTCCACACCTTTCGAGCAATCACCTGCATAAGGGGGTCGAAAGGCGGAGACACCCAGGAGGTGGAGGGCCGAGATCCAAACACCTCTAGGTATACTGACTCATCCTCAGAGGGATTATTGGTGGGCCAGTTTCCCCTCTGTCTAAGGAGTTCTAGGATGTCTGAGAAGGAGACATCCTCAGAGGGGGATCTTGGGGATCCCTCTGACTCATCTAAGTCAGTATACTCGGGGGAGTCTACGTGTTTCCTCTTACATGTCCTCTTCCACGGAGAATCCCCCGACAAATCAGGAGAATCCTCGGAAGAGGGGGATATTCCCAGTGGGGAAACCTGAGGCGGAGGATCTCTGGGTCCTGGAGCAAGAGAAGTGGCAGAGATGTCAACAGGCACCATGGAGGGAGGAGCTAAGGGAACAGACTGCTGGCTGAGACCAGTGGCCAGCACACTCTTCATCACCTCGAAGGCCCCCCTCCCAGGAAGGTCCGAGAGAACCCGCTCCGAAGAACTAGGAACTCCAGGACCCACCAAAAAGGAGGGCTCCGAGGCAGATGTCGGAGCCGAGCTCACCAAGGCCGTGGCTCCAAGGGGAAGAGCGGGCTCGGACAAGGGTCCGATACCACTCACCCCCTCGGAGGAGACCAGGGAAGCCCGGCCACCGAATCCCTCTAAGGAAGGTCTCGAAGAGGAGATAAGAGTAGAGGCTAAAGGAACAGAAAGGGGTATCTGTCCCTCAGCCATAGGAGAAAGTATGCCGGAAGACTCGAAGTCCAAACTCTTAGGTAGACTCAAGGAGGAACTGCAATGGGGTGTGGACTAATAGTCGTCTGCTGAGACGGACTATGCAGCATTTGGGCCAGTGCCTGTGACTTTAGTAATCTACTGACCACTCTCTCCAAATCATGGTCAGAAAGCCTGGATGACCTTGAAGATCGGCTCCGATGGCTCCGCCCGAGAGGAGAGGCCGAGCCGAAAGTATCGGCTCCAAGGAAGGGGACCTAGACCTCTTCCTCGAAGGAACCATCGGAGCCGATGAAACCACTGAAACTGTCGGAGCCGACAACTTATCGGCACCGACAGGTAGCTCCGATGCATCGGCTCCAGCCGGAGCCGATACAGCCATAAATGTAAGGGTGTCGGAGCCGATCGGAGCCGACACCGATGCCTGGGCCACATGGTGGTCGGAACCGATCGGAGCCGACACCGAAGTGGTCGAACCAGAGTCGGCACCGATAGCCACCGGTGCCGAAGGTTTAGGTAAACCAGAATCGGCTCCAGCCGGAGCCGATCTCGACTCTGAATGAGTCGGAGCCGAGGCCACAGGCTTGGACACAGAAGCCTGGGCCTTGGAAGACTTAGAAGTCTTAGATGGGGCCGACTTAGCCGGAGAGCCCTCCAGCTTATGAAGGCCCCTTAAAATCAGTTTATTTCTTCTTTCCTGCAGGACTCTCTGGCTAAAAGAATGACATATAGCACAGGAGTCCTGCAGGTGAAGAGGCCCCAGACAGTAAAGGCAAGAAGTGTGACCGTCTGTCAGAGACATCTTCTGACAGCACGAGACACACTTCTTAAAGCCTGAGACCCTTTCTTTAGACATGGTGATAAACACACACACACAACACCAGTTCAAGAAATTAAATTAAATTTACCAAAAGGTACCAATAACAGAAACACACACACACCCTAACAGGGGGGGGGATGGGATGGGTGAAAGTCTGACTAAAAGTTATGAGGAGACAGGGAAATTTTCTGTCAGAAAGAGATTAAAACTAAGTTAAAACTAATAATTTTAAGTTTTTTTTGTGAAAAGGGGCTAAAAAAGTAAAGTAACAATTCACTTACCAGGAGCTGGTAAAAGGAGGACCTCATCAGCGAAGCGGCAAACGAGATCTGGGTACTTACCGCCTTGCATCATGGGATATGGGGCTGCCTCGAGCTGGTAAAAGTGACTCTCGAGCTTAGCAAGTGCCGAGTCGGAGCCGAGGATCGGCTCCGAACCCATCAAGCAAGAATGAAGGCGAGATTGACAACTTAACATCTAAAATTAGGAAGAAGGTGCGAGTTATGCTTGTGTTGTCTGTTAATTCAGAATGGTGTACACTTAGTGTAGGTGTTGATGAATCCTAGGGAATCTTTTTTTGACCATTTTGCTCTTTGGATGGAATATTTCATCATGAAATTAAAAACAACTTTTCAAAGGGCAAGTATCCATTACCAATTGTGTAAATAAGCATGAAAAAGTCAATAAACCTTTCAGGTCAAACTACCTTCCCAATTATTTTTGCAGAACAAAAATAAGCATGTTTTTCATTACACATATCAGAATGATGACAACAACTGCCCAGCTTAGAGGGAACTCTCTGACAGCTGCCAATAAAGTTGTGGTTCTGCCCAGACAGGGGTCACTTGGAGGGTAATTGGGTCACATCAATGAGGGTCTCCTTAATGATAATGATACGTACAGTACATATATGCAGTACCTGTGCTAGGTAGTCTACAAACTAGGTATTAAAAGTGGGAGAATTCTCAGTGTAATAACCTTGCAGGAGGCAGCAGCTGGAGGACTGCCAAAAGAAAAGGGCACAGAAGATGGGGTCCTGAAGCATCAAAGTACCAAATGGGTCGCAAGAAGACCTGAACCACGATCTAAATAACAATGATTGCTGAAAATGCAGAAAATAACTAAATGGTGAGGCACAAATATCAGCAACATACACTCCTGAAACAACCAATGGAGGCAGCCGCACCATTTGCAGAGTGGTCTTTGACAGGAACATTTTCAAGAAACTATAAAAACGCCAACAGAAGAACAGAAGGCTCAGCCGTTGCAAAAAAGATACCACAAAGTAGATGCAAATTAGTGCTTTCTTCCACTTTATTATAAAATGTGAACTTCGTCAGCCTTCTGTTCTTCTGTTGGCGTTTTTATTGTTTTTCGGCTTGCTCGAATTTTGGTGGTATACATTTTCAAGAAACTGGCTTGTTGCCACATGAAAAAGAAGTGCAATTAGTATCCTAATTATAAAGAGCCATACAGAAATTGATAGACATTGCTCCTTCTAACTGAACAGAAATAAGAAGTTATGTACCTACCACAACGTTCCATGTTAGTTGTCTTCTTCTCGCCTTCTTTCTTGCTGGTTGGGTTCGGAGCCGATCCTCGGCTCCAACTTGGCCATCTACTAAAGCTCGAGAGCTATTTACTGGCTCGAGGCCTCCCCATATCCCACAATGCCTGGTGCTAGATACCCAGATCTCGTTTGGCACAGCTAACACCATAGAAAATACAAGGACACCTGTCCATACTACAAGGTTTTCCTACAGTACTAAGACAGAGGAGGACGTAACCAAGATAAGACTCAGCCAGAGGAAGAAGGCCTCAAAAAGGGACTCTTCTCGGTCTGTCCAGGCTAGGGGGATGGAGGGTGGGACACAAGAAAGAAGGCAAGAAGAAGACAACTAACATGGAACGTTATGGTAGGTACATAACTTCTTAATGTTAAGTTGTTTCTCTCGCCTTCATTCTTGCTGGTTGGGACAGTGTCCCTAGAACCTTAGACCTGGGTGGCTCATCGGAACAGACTCTTGAGCACAGTGGAACCAAAAGCAGCTCTACTCCTAGAGGCCATATCCAAATTATAATGTGAAATGAAAGTATGAAGTGTGGCCCATGTGGCTGTGGCACAAATAGATTCCATTGGTAGTCTTGCTTGAAAAGCTACCGAAGTAGCTAACGCTCTGGTGGAATGACCTTTAGGTTTAGTAGGGAGTTCTTTATGTCTCAGCTGATAAATCGAAGTAATAATAGATGACAACCACCTGGATAAGGTTACTTTAGAAACTGGCAGGCCCTGTTTGCCCTCAGCATAGTACAGGAAGAGTTGGTCTGATATCCTTGTTTGCTTGGTCCTATCCAAATAAAAACATAATTGCCTATGAACGCCCAATTGGTGTAACTTTTGTTCAGCTTTGTTTGAATAGTTAGGAAAAGAGACAGGTAGATCAATGGCCTGATTCAGGTTTGTTTCGGAAGGTATCTTGGGCAGAAACGAAGGATTAATCCTGAGTGAAACTCTATCCTTATGAAACACAAGGTAAGGAGGACGAATACAGAGGGCTTGAATTTCCGAAACTCTCCTAGCTGAGGTGATGGCTACTAAAAAGAGTCTTCCAGGAGAGCAATTTTAAGGAACAGGAAGTCGCAGGTTCAAAAGGGGGGAGAATCAAGGAATATCAAGTTTAAGTCCCACAGAGACGGGGGATCTCTGACCGGGGGCCTAAGCAAAATAGTCCCTTTAAGAAAGGCCTTGCAAAGGTTTTGGGACATGATGCTTGTTTCTGAGAGGTCAGCGTGGAAATTTGTGATAGCAGCTAATTGGACCCTAATGGTGGCAGACGAGGAATCAGCTTGAAAGAGTTCTGCTAAAAAATCTAGAACGTGATAGACAGAGGCTGTAAAGGGGTCTATATTCCTAGCCTCTGCTCAGAAAGAGAAACGTTTCCACTTACTAGCATAAGTCTTCCTGGTGGTAGATTTGTGCGAAGAAAGGATGATTTCACGCACCAGCTGAGAAATATGTGGAAGCCTGCCTAAGGTTGGAAGTGGAGCAACCAAGCTGTGAGGATGAGAGACTGAAGGGATTGGTGCAGCCCGCCCGACTGATGGACCAAGAGGTCTGGCACTGGGTCCAGATTCAAAGGCTGCTCCAGTAGGTGACGATGCAGGAATGGGAACCAAATTTTTCGAGGCCAGTAAGGGGCAATGAGGATCATCCTGGATCCCAATGCGGTCGTCTTCTGAATTAGTTTGGGAATTAGGGGAAAAGGTGGGAATGCATAGAGAAGGCCCCAGGGCCAATCGTGAACTAGAGCTTATCTGGGGGAGCGCCCGGGAAGGGAGAAGAGAGTGAAGAAATAGTCGCACTTGCTGTTGAGAGGAGCTGCGAAAAGGTCGCAGCAAGGTTGACCCCATCTGCGGAAAATTTTGTCCACTACTTACTGATTGAGAGACCACTCGTGAGGCATGAGAATAGCTTTGCTTAGCCTGTCCGCTATGACGTTGGACTTCCCGGGTATGTGCGTTGCTATCAGAAACTGTTGAGAGGAGATCACCCACTGCCAGACTCTGAGTGCTTCTCGACATAAGGGATAGGACTTGGTTCCGCCCTGCTTGTTGATGTACCACACTACAGACATATTGTCTGTTGCAATAGTCCTGGTGGGTAGAGAGTCCTGAAGAGCTTGCAACGCCAAAATCACCGCTTTCATCTCCAAGACGTTTATGTGCAGGTGGTACTCTAGAGGTTGCCAAGTGCCCTGGACAGTCCTTCCCTGAAAATGCCCCCCCCAATCAGAGAGGCATCCGTGGTCACCGTGGCAACAGGAGGAGGAAGAACAAACGGTCTGCCCTGGAGTACTAGAGGGGAGACCATCGACCACGCCAGGTGGTCTTTGCATGATTGAGTGATTATTATCTTGTGAGACATCGGGAGTTGTTGAAAAGACCATTGGGTAAAAAGCATCCACTGAAGAATCTGCATGTGAAAACGAGCCAGGGGAAAGTACAGTTGTGTACACCTACCATAAATGTAGATGTTCGAGTGTCTTCACTGTTGCAGTCATAACTGTAGGGTGATCCTGCCAGCAGGCAGCCCGAGGTCGGCCAGAATTCCAAAGTCTGGGTCCGGCGTCGGCTGTACCAGCAAGTACCCTGACGTCAGAATGCAGAGGTATAAAGCTGACAGCCGACGCCATCTTCTCCAGCCTTTCTTGCCCAGATGTCAGAAGCCCCCAAAAAACAAACCAAAAGGTGTCTAAAAAGGAACACAAATACACCACAAAAGAAGTGGAAGAGAAAACAAGCAAAAATAAGAGGGGACTGGTGGGAGGGAAACACCGACTGCAACAGTGAAGACACTCGAACATCTACATTTATGGTAGGTGTACACAACTGTACTATGTTCTTCGTGTTTCACTGTTGCAGTTATAACTGTAGGGTAGAATCCCAAAGCTGTGAATGAGGGAGGAGGTTATGCAGAAGAAGGGGCAGCTAGAAGACCCTGCAAAACAGCAGAGGCAAAGCCTGCCCTAGACTTAGAATACAAAGGGAGATTATAGTGCTTAGAGAAAGTATGCACTGAACTCCAAGTGGCAGCTTCCAAAATGTCCTTGGTAGGAACTCCTCTGAGAAAAGCTGCTGAAGTGGCAGCTGCTCTAGTAGAATGACTTCTAACAGTACCTGGAATCTGTTTCCCATAGTGAGAGTAACAAAACCTTATTCCCTGAGCAATACATTTGGAAATAGTTTGTTTAGAAATAGCCTTGCCTAGAGAACTGGAGGCATAAGAGATAAGCAATTGATCAGATTTTCTGAAATCCTTAGTCTTGTCCAGGTAAAATCGTAGTTGCCTGTGTACGTCCAATGAATGTAAGATCCTTTCCCCTTTATTTTGAGGATTAGGAAAGAAGGTAGGAAGGTGAATAGTCTGATTTAGAGCCACTTTAGAAATCACCTTAGGCATAAATGTAGGATTTGTCCTCAAGGAAACTCTGTCTTGGTGGAAGATAATGTATGGTTCCACAGCCATGAGAGCTTGCAACTCTGAAACCCTTCTGGCAGAAGTCAATGCCAATAAGATGGCCGACTTCCAGGATAAGAACTTGATATCCGAAGCCGCAGCAGGCTCAAAAGGAGGCAAAGTAAGTTTCTCCAAAACATAATTAAGATCCCAAGCAGGAACAGGAGGAGTTCTGGGAGGTCTTAAATTCTTAGCTCCTCTCAAAAATTGTCTCACCAGCTGGTGAGAAAAAATGGGAGGATCAGTATTATAATGAGCCGAGATAGCAGAAGCATGAATTTTGATGGAGGAAAAGGAAAGGCCTTTAAGCAGAAGGTCTGACAGGTAAAGTAAAATGGAGGAAATATTAGGCAAAAGAGGATCAAAACCTCGATCCTGCATCCAAATACAAAATCTTTTCCATTTTGAAGCATAAGATTTTCTAGTGCTAGGCCTAGCTTCTAAAAGAACATCCAAAACTTGTTTGGGAAGAGAAGGAATCAAAGGCCCTTGAAGAGCCAAGCTGCTAGGCAAAGAGTCTTGATTTGAGAATGTTGCATCTGACCCTGATGCTGGGACAGAAGAGAAGGGATCAGAGGAAGAATCCAAGGAGGTTCCAAGAATAGGTGTTTTAAAGTTGGATACCAAAACTGCCGAGGCCAATTTGGAGCTATCAAAATGATAGTCTTGGGTTTGTCCTGTTTTATTTTCAGTAACACCCGAGGCAGAAGAGGAAGAGGAGGGAAGGCATATCCCGAAAGATTCCTCCAGCTGAATGACAGGGCATCCACTTTCCCAGCTGTTATGTGGAAGGACCTGGTGCAAGAGAGAAGCAACTGATGATTGAGATGGGATGCAAACAGATCTATCTGAGGACAACCCCAAACTGCAGTTATTCTGCTGAATAAGTTGTGGTCCAACATCCATTCATGAGGATCCAAAAGATTTCTGCTTAGGCTGTCTGCTAAGAGGTTCTGATTTCCTGGAATGAACTGAGCTTGAAGATGGAGATTCAGATTTAGAGATGTGTCCCATAAATTCATGGCTAGTCTGCAAAGGGGGTAAGAGTGAGAGCCCCCTTGCTTGTTTATGTACCACATGACTGTGGTATTGTCTGTACGAATCAGAAGAGGTCCTGGTTTCAAAAGAGTCTGGAATGCTAGAAGAGCATTTTGGACTGCCAACATTTCTTTCAAGTTGATGTGCCAGAGTAGTTGCTTCTTTGTCCAAGAGCCCTGCTGGCCAATGTCTAGAAAATGAGCTCCCCAAGCATAATCCGAAGCGTCCGTGGTTATGATCCGAGAAGGTTGAGGCAGACGGAAGGGATTCCCTTTGTTCAAAGCACAAGCCCTGGACCACCAAAGGAGCTCCTTTTGGAGGCAAGGAATCAGTGGAATCATTGTGTCTAGACTGTGGTAATGCTGAGACCATACACTCTTTAGGTACCATTGAAGTTTTCTCATATAAAGCCTTGCATTTGGAATCAACAGGATGCAAGAAGCCATGTAGCCCAAAGCCTGCAGGAATTTCCTTGCAGTGAGCTGAGGTAAAGTTGCCAAGGTTTTGAAAATTGAGGCCAGCTGTAATTGTTTTTCTGGAGTGAGGAAGGCCCTTTGCAAGCTTGTGTTTAGAAGAGCTCCCAAAAAATCATTTGCTGAGAAGGGATCAAATGTGACTTTTTTGTGTTCACTGAAAATCCGAGTAGTAGGAGAAGATGTTGAACAAAATCCAGATGTTGGAGTAAAAGGTCTTTGCTGTCCGCCTGAATAAGGCAGTCGTCCAGATAGGGGTAAATTTGAATCCCCTGGAGTCTGCAATAAGCTACTACTGGAGCCAGACACTTGGTAAAGACTCTGGGCGCAGTAGATAAACCAAAGGGCAGTACAGAGAATTGAAAGTGCCTCAAACCTGCCTTGAACCTGAGGTATTTTCTGCGTTCCTGCCTGATGGGAATGTGTAAGTAGGCTTCCTTTAAGTCCAATGTCACCATCCAAGCATCCTGGGAGAGCATTGGAAGAAGTTGTTGTAGAGTAAGCATCTTGAATTTTGGAATTTCCAGAAAGGTGTTTAATACTGAAAGGTCCAGAATAGGTCTCCATGAGCTTTGTTTTCTTGGGACCAGAAATAGTCTTGAGTAAAAACCTTTTCCATCTGTGAAAGAGGAACAGGTTCTATGGCTCTCATGGCCAATAGAGCGTCCACTTGATTTAAGGCCTCTGACCATTGATGTTTTGGCAGATCCGGCCAACCAATAGACCTGGGCAGAGTGTGAAAGTGGAATTTGTAACCTCTTAAAATCACTTCCAAAACCCATTTGTCTTGGGTAATATGAGTCCAATTTTGGTAGAAAAGAGACAGTTTTCCTTCGAGAGGGGCTTCCAGGCAAAGAGGACCTGTAGCCCAACAGAGAGAGTCATTGGGTCTGCTTCCTTTGTGATTGAGATCTGTCTTCTCCCCTTCTAGGGGATGAAGCAGTCCATTGTCTGGAACTGTAAGAGGCCTGAGCCTGAGCCCGACCTCTGGAGCGTCTATATCTTCCCCTTTGAGGCCTGTCAGACGTGGGAAAGGACCAATTTTTGGAGGGCCAATTTCTAGTAAATCTAGGAGGCTGAACTTGTAAGAAATCTTTAACAGTCTGCATAGATTTTGCCTTATCCTCCATCTTTTTAATAACCTCCTCAGCTTTAGATCCAAACAGAACATCATGCTGAAAGTACAGTTTTGTACCTACCATAAATGTAGATGTCCGATAGGTATGCATCTGCAGTCATAACATATGGGTTGTCCTGCCTCAGGCAGCCCTTCAGTCGGCCGTATTCCAAAGTCTGGGTCTGGCCTCGGCTGATGTCGCACTTTCCCCGACGTCAGAGCGTCTGGGGTATAAAAGCATCAGCCGACGCCATTTTCCTCAGTGTTTCTTGCCCCAGATGCCAGGTGCCCTCTAGGAAGGCCAAAATTGGAGGAATGCAATAAATTCCAAACATTTTCCAAAAAATATATACATATATATACAAACAAATACACCATAACAGATCCCCCAGCTAGCTAATGGAGGGGTAAGTACCCTAGGAATACCACAGAGGGGAAGGAGGGAGGGTAAACCTGACTGCAGATGCATACCTATCGGACATCTACATTTATGGTAGGTACAAAACTGTACTATGTCCTTCAAGGATGCATCTGCAGTCATAACATATGGGTAGAATACCATAGCCAATCTGGGGGAGGAGGTACTAAAGGATGGTGTAGTTAAGATACCCTGCAGGACTGCTGTAGCAAAACCTGCTCTGGATCTAGAGTATAAAGGTAAATTGTAATGTTTGGCAAATGTATGCACGGAGCTCCATGTAGCAGCTTCTAAAATGTCCTTGGTAGCCACCCCTCTTAGGAAGGCTGTAGTGGTGGCTGTGGCCCTCGTGGAAAGAGGCCTGATGTTTGCAGGAACCGTCTTTCCATAAAATGAGTAACAAAATCGAATGCAATTTCCTATCCACTTTGAAATTGTCTGTTTGGAAATTGCTTTTCCTTGTACCCCAGCAGCATATGCTACAAGGAGTTGGTCAGTCTTTCTGTAACTTTTAGTTCTGTCCAAGTAGTAGCATAGTTGTCTGTGTATATCCAGAGTGTGTAGAAGTTTTTCCTTTCTATTTTGTGGATTTGGGAAGAATGCAGGCAAGTGAATAGCTTGGTTCAGGGATACCCTAGATACCACCTTTGGCATAAAAGTAGGATTGGTTCTTAGTGAAACTCTGTCCTGATGGAAGATAAGAAATGGCTGTACTGCCATTAAAGCTTGTAACTCAGATACTCTTCTTGCTGAAGTTATGGCCAGAAGGAATGCAGTTTTCCAAGACAGAAACTGTAGATCCGCTGATGCTGCTGGTTCAAAGGGAGGAAGTGTTAGTTTCTCCAGCACAAAGTTGAGATCCCAAGTAGGTAAAGGGGGTTTTCTTGGAGGATTGAGGTTTTTGATCCCTCTCAGAAATTGCCTGAGGAGAGGGTGCGAGAAGATAGGTGGGTCAACATTGTATTTTGCTGAAATTGCTGAGGCATGAATCTTAATGAAGAATACGACAGGCCATTGTAGAACAATTCTGCTAAGTATTCCAGAATATGTGTCATGCTCGCCACTGTCACATCTAAGCCTTTTGTTGTGTTCCAAATGAGAAATCTTTTCCATTTTGCTGAGTATGTCTTCCTTGTGGAAGGCCAGCGAGCTTCCATAATAATGTCCTTTACTCTCTGTGATAAGTTATTTAGAGGGGGATTTATGGAATTTTCCAGGCAGTTAGCTGCAATGTTTTCAAGTTGGGATGCATGATCTTGAAATTGTTCTGCATCAGAAGAAGAGGCCATAGGGGGAGAGGCCATGGTTTCGTTTGTGACATGCTCCTCAATAGTGGGTACCAGTGCTGCCTTGGCCAGTCTGGAGCTATCAGAATCACTCTTGGCTGTTCTGCCCTGATCTTCAGTAAAACCTTGGACAGTAATGGGAGAGGTGGAAAGGCATATACTTTTAGAGCTTTCCAGCTGAAAGAGATAGAGTCCACCCTCCAAGCTTGTGGGTGGTATGTCCTTGAGCAGAATGTCTTCAGTTGATGATTGTGGGGCGAGGCGAACAGATCTATCTCCGGCTTTCCCCATGCTTTTGATTCGAGTAGAAAGATGTCTGGGTGCAGCATCCATTCGTGTGCATCCATGGTAGTTCTGCTTAAGCTGTCTGCCAGTGCATTTTCTTTCCCTGGCACGAACTGGGACTGTAGCTGGATACTGAATTTCAAGCATAGTTCCCATAGATTCATAGCCAGTCTGCATAGAGGGTAGGAATGCGTGCCTCCCTGCTTGTTTATGCACCACATGACCGTGGTGTTGTCTGTCCTTATTAACAGGTGGCCTTGATGGAGGAAAGGTCTGAAGGCCTCGATTGCGTGTATCACTGCCAGCATTTCCTTTTGGTTTATGTGCATGCGCAGCTGCCCTTGAGACCATAGGCCTTGGATACATTTGCTCTCCATGTGTGCTCCCCATCCTCGGTCTGAAGCGTCCGTGGTGATGGTTTGTTGTGTTTTTGGTTTGTTGAAAGGCAACCCTCTGTTGGACTGGCAGGCTTGAGCCCACCACAGGAATTCCTTTTGAAGGCAAGGAATGATTGGTATCAAAGTTTCCAAACTGTGACTGTGCTGAGACCATACACTCCTTAGGTACCATTGTAATTTTCTCATATGCAGCCTGGCTTGTGGAATCAGAATTATGCAGGATGCCATGTAACCCAGGGCCTGCAGGATTTTCCTTGCAGTTAGCTGAGTTTGTCTTGTCAGATTCATGAAGTAATCCGGAAGTTGTTTTTATTTTTCTTCTGTGAGAAAGGCCATTTGGGTGGTTGTGTCTAGATCTGCACCCAAAAGGTTATCCTTTGGGATGGAACAAGTCTTGATTTTTGGATGTTGACTGTGTATCCCAAGGCCTGTAGTAGGTGGATGGCATAGGCCAAGTCCTTTATCAAATTTTTCTTGTTGTCTGCTTGTATAAGGCAGTCGTCCAGATATGGGTAGATTTGAATCCCCTGAAGTCTGCAGTGTGCAATTACTGATGCCAGGCATTTCGTGAATACTCTGGGCAGTAGATAAGCCAAAGGGCAATGCTGAGAATTGATAATGCTCTGATCCTGCAAGAAATCTGAGGTGTCTTCTGCAACTTTGTCGAATAGGGACATGCAGGTATGCCTCCTTGAGATCTAGAGTCACCAGCCAAGACTCCTTGCCCAGCATGGGAAGAAGTTGCTGTAGGGTCAGCATCTTGAATTTTGGCACAATGAGGCAAGTATTCAGTGCGGACAGGTCGAGAATAGGCCTCCATTGATTTTCTTTTCTTGGAACAAGGAATAATCTGGAGTAAAATCCTTGGTCTTGTTCTGAAAGAGGTACCTTTTCTATGGCTTTCATTTGAATTAAGTTGTTGATCTGCTTTAAAGCCTCTGCCCTCTGATTTGGTGGCAGGTTTGGCATTCCGTTTCTTCTTGGCAAAGTGTGGAAGTGGAACCTGTATCCTTTGTCTATTATTTGCAGTGTCCATGTGTCCCTTGTGATATAATGCCAGTTTTTTGAGAATAAAGAAAGCTTTCCGCCCAAGGGTGCTTCCAATTGAGCCCTGGTGGGCGGAATCAAAGAAAAGTCATTGAGTCTGTCCAGGTGTAGTAGTAGTTGTTGCTGTTCCTGCACTACCTCTCTGGTTTGTAGGCTGCCACTGACGGCCTCGGTAGGAGCCTCTAGCTTGCCCTCTACCTCTGGGACGCCTGTTCCTGCCCCTCTGGGATCTGTCCGAGTCTGGAAAGGACCAATTCTTAGTAGGCCAGTTTCTGCTGAATCTCGGTGGTTGTACTTGCAGAAAGTCCTTAACTGTTTGCACAGATTTTGCCTTTTCTTCAAACTTCTTTAAGACCTCCTGAGCCGAGGAACCAAATAATTTTTGTTTTTCCATTGGAGCATCCAGGAGTTTAGCTTTAACATGGTCTGGTAAAGATTGTTCCTTCAGCTAGGCATGCCTACGACTAACTGCCCCAGTCATAGCTGACCTACATGAAGCTTCCAGTGCATCATAACCACACTGCAAAAAATTATTACTAACCTGCTGTGAGTTATGTACCAGATCCTGAAGGGATTTACGGTCAAGGGGTTCAGAAGAAGAAAGCTTCTTATGCAATTCATCTAACAAATACTCTTGGTGCTGTATCATATGAAATTGACAATTTAATGCCCTCGCGGAAAGAGTTGCAGAAGTATATACCTTCTTTCCCCATCTCTCTAAAGCTCTAGACTCCCTTTCAGAAGGTAGAGGATTTTTGGCAGTGGCAGCTGCAACCCCTTTAGGGCCCTGAGAAATAGTAACTGGGTCTGCAGAATGGGCCTTGTACAGATGTAAATGAGAATCCGGGACCCTGTAGTATCTATCAGGTTTGGCAGGTGCCGGAGGGAGAGAATCAGGAGCTGTACTAACATCATTGTACACATCATCAATAACATTAAAATGAGGAGGTATAGCTAAGGGCCTATGCTGAGGTAAATGCAAAAAGGTCCTTAATCTCTTTCTAGAATCAGAAAATTCCTGACCCTGCCATTGAAAATGTTCTCTCATGGAGTGTAGTGTCTCACCAAAAGAAAACTCTTCAGGAGGGGAGGCCGAAGGGATAGATTCTTCAGCATCAGAATCCTCGTAGGTCGAATAAGCCCCCTCCTGGTGATCTGACAACTCAGATCCATCCGTAGACTCATCTGAAGGGTGTTGGTCAGAGGGCTCAGTCCTGAGCCTTTTGTCTGGTGGTGGGTGAGAGCCCCTGTCCGGGTGAGGCTGAGAACCTCTAATTAAAGAAATAAGATCCTCTGCAAGGCTGAGGATCTGAGAACTAGAAGAAGGTCTCAGAGGTAGTCTTGGGAGGCAAAGCTTTAGGAAGTTTAGCAGCTTTAGCCCTGGAAAAAGCCTTAATGGACATGGAAGCAGGGGGTCTAGCTGCACCACGTGCAGGAGTAGATTTGTCCAAAGGAATGGTGTCAGACATTTCCTGGACACTGGTTTCGGTAGGTAGCTCAGTAGCCGACTCAGCCGGGGCCTCCAGGGCCGCGGTGGTCGGTTGAGTGGATTCGGTTAAAGGAAGTTCCGAGGACTCGGTTTTGGCCAAAACCGAGACACTCGCGGTAGGCCTTACCGTGGTTTCAGCCGAAACCGCGGGCCGCGAGTGTCGGTCCTTGTCCTTCCGTTTTTTCACCAAATGCGATGTCAGAGTTTCCGACGGCATTTTATATGCAAAATTAGCCCCAAAGAATTCCTCTGCAAACTCCGACCGACGTCTAAGAGTTCGTTGGTTGAAGGAAGCACAGGCTGAACAGGCCGAGACGTCGTGGTCTGGGCCTAAGCAAGGGAGGCAGTAAGAGTGGAAATCCTTATGAGGTATTTGTTTCCCACAAGTTAAACAATTATTTACTTTATCTGACATCGGCTGAGGCAAGAGAGAGTCCCCAACGGGGTACTTAGCTTTTTCGAAGTCTTCGGTAGCTGAATCACAGGATCTGACCGACCGGCACTTGCGAACTGCTTCTGCTTCGGGCACCGCGCGGCAAGAAAGACTGAGGAAAATGGCGTCGGCTGATGCTTTTATACCCCAGACGGAAAGTGCGACATCAGCCAAGGCCAGACCCAGACTTTGGAATCCGGCCGACCGAAGGGCTGCCTGAGGCAGGACAAAGTACAGTTTTGTACCTACCATAAATGTAGATGTCCGAGAGGTATGCATCTGCAGTCCTAACATATGGGTTGTCCTGCGTCAGGCAGCTCTTCGGTCGGCCGGATTCCAAAGTCTGGGTCTGGCCTCGGCTGATGTCGCACTTCACCCGACGTCATAGCTGCTGTGAATTGGGTATAAAGGCATCAGCCGACGCCATTTTCCTCAGTGTTTCTTGCCCCAGATGCCAGGTGCCCTCTAGGAAGGCTAAATTTGGATAAATGCAAAAGATTCCAAATAGTAGAGAGCAAACAATATAAGCATGTATGTACATATATACAAACAAATACACCATAATAGATTCCCCCAGCTAGCTACAAGATGGGCAAATACCCTAGGAGTACCACAGAGGGGAAGGAGGGTGGGTAATCCTGACTGCAGATGCATACCTCTCGGACATCTAAATTTATGGTAGGTACAAAACTGTACTATGTCCTTCAAGGATGCATCTGCAGTCCTAACATATGGGTAGAATACCATAGCCAAACTGGGGGAGGCACTAAGATGATTATGGTGTAGTTAAGATCCCTTGCAAAACAGCAGTTGCAAAACCTGCTCGGGATCTGGAGTATAAAGGTAGATTATAATGCTTGGCAAATGTATGCACGGAGCTCCAAGTAGCAGCTTCTAAAATGTCTTTGGTAGCCACTCCTCGTAGGAAAGCTGTAGTAGTGGCTGTAGCCCTTGTGGAGTGAGGTCTGATCTTTTCTGGAGTTGCCTTTCCATGAAAAGAATAACAAAATCTAATGCAATTTCCTATCCATTTTGAGATTGTCTGTTTTGAATTTGCTTTTCCTTCCATTCCTGTTGCATATGCTACCAGAAGCTGGTCAGTTTTTCTGTTGGTCTTGGTTCTGTCCAGATAGTAGCGCAATTGCCTGTGCACATCCAAGGTATGTAGTAATCTTTCCCCCCTGTTCTGTGGGTTGGGGAAGAATGCTGGTAGGTGGATTGCTTGGTTCAATGATACCCTGGAGACCACTTTTGGCATAAAAGTAGGGTTGGTTCTCAAGGACACTCTATCCTGATGGAAGATAAGGAAGGGCTGTACTGCCATTAATGCCTGTAATTCAGAAACCCTTCTTGCTGACGTGATTGCAAGCAGGAAAGCAGTTTTCCAAGATAAGAACTGTAATTCTGCTGTTGCTGCTGGCTCGAAAGGGGGAAGTGTTAACTTTTCCAGCACAAAGTTAAAGGTCCCATGTAGGCAAAGGTGGTTTCCTTGGAGGCTTTACATTTTTAATTCCTCTCAGAAACTGCCTGAGTAGAGGATGAGAGAAGACTGGAGGATCCATGTTGTATTCTGCTGAAATTGCTGATGCATGAATCTTAATGGAGGAGTAAGACAGGCCATTGTGGAAAAGTTCTGCTAAATATTCCAGGATGTTAGCTATGTTTGCTAATGATACATTTTCTCCTTTTGCTGCACACCAAATGAGGTATCTTTTCCATTTGGCTGAATAAGTCTTCCTTGTGGAGGGTCTGCGAGCCTCCAGGATAATGTCCTTAACCCTCTGAGATAAATCTGGGTTATTTTGTTTTATGTAATGTTCCAGGCAGCTAGCTGCAGTGTTTTCAAGTTTGGATGTAGGATCTTGTAGTTGTTCTGTGTTAGCAGTAAAGGAACTAGAGGTAGAGGCCATGCGTGTGTCCGAGACATACTCCTCAGTAGCGGGTACCAATGCTGCCTCGGCCAGTCTGGAGCTATCAGGATGATCCTTGGGTGATCTTCTTTGATCTTCAGTAGCACTTTTTGCATCAAAGGAAGAGGTGGGAATGCATACGCTGTCAGGTTTTCCCAACTGAAGGATAGGGAGTCCACCTTCCAAGCAAGAGGGTGGTATGTTCTTGTGCAGAATTTCCTCAATTGGTGGTTGTGTGGGGATGCGAACAGGTCTATTTCTGGTAGTCCCCATTTCTTTGTAATGGATTTGAAGATGTCTGGATGCAGCATCCATTCGTGGGCATCCGTGGTAGTTCTGCTTAAGGTGTCTGCTAGTATATTTTCTTTTCCTGGCACAAATATGGCCTGGAGTTGAATGTTGAGGTTCAGGGCCACATTCCACAGGTCCATTGCCATCCGGCATAGAGGATATGAGTGCGTGCCTCCCTGTTTGTTGATATACCACATGACTGTGGTGTTGTCCATCCTTATCAGCAAATGACCCTGTTGAAGAAAAGGTCTGAATGTCTGTAGTGCCTGTTTCACTGCCAGCATCTCTTTTTGATTTATGTGTTGGTTCAGCTGGTCCTGTGTCCATAGGCCTTGTATACACTTGTCCACCATGTGTGCCCCCCAGCCTAGGTCTGAGGCGTCCGTGGTGATAGTCTGGCTTGGGCGAGGTTTGTGGAAAGGCAGTCCTCTGTTCATCTGACAGGCCTGAGCCCACCACAGGAATTCTTGTTTCAGGCATGGGATTATTGGAATCTGGAATTCTAGACTGTGCTTGTGTTGAGACCATACATTCCTTAGGTACCATTGCAACTTCCTCATATGCAGCCTGGCATGTGGAATCAATATTATGCAGGATGCCATGTAACCCAGGGCTTGCAGGACTTTCCTTGCTGTAAGCTGGTTCTGTGTTGTTAATGCCATGAAATAGAGTGGTAGTTGCTTTTGCTTTTCTGCTGTGAGAAATGCCATCTGATTTGATGTGTCCAGTTCTGCACCCAAGAATGTTATCCTTTGGGATGGTACCAGCCTTGACTTTTTCATGTTGACTGTGTATCCCAGGGCTTGCAGTAGTTGTATAACCTTTTCCAAATCCTTTGTTAATTTGGTCTTGTTGTCCGCTTGTATTAGGCAGTCGTCCAGGTATGGGTAAATCTGAATTCCCTGAAGCCTGCAATGAGCAATTACTCATGCCAGGCATTTCGTGAATACTCTGGGCGCAGTAGATAAGCCAAAGGGCAATGCTGAGAATTGATAATGCTCTGATCCTGCTAGAAATCTGAGGTACCTTCTGCAATCTGGTCGTATAGGGACGTGCAGGTATGCCTCCTTGAGATCTAGAGTCACCAGCCAAGACTCCTTGCCCAGCATGGGAAGAAGTTGCTGTAGGGTCAGCATTTTGAATTTTGGAACAATGAGGTATGTGTTCAGAGCGGACAGGTCAAGAATAGGCCTCCATTGGTTTTCTTTCCTTGGTACCAGGAAAAGTCTGGAGTAAAATCCTTGTCCTTGGTTCCATAGGCGGTACCTTTTCTATAGCTCTCATCCTTAATAGGTGGTTGATTTGTTCTAGAGCGTTTGTTTTTTGGTTTGGTGGTAGGGTTTGGCATTCCTCTCTTTTTTGGTAGAGTGTGGAAGTGAAACCTGTAGCCTTTGTCTATTTTCTGTAAAATCCATTTGTCTCCTGTAATGTAATGCCAGTTTACGGAAAATAAGGCTAGCTTTCCGCCTAAGGGTGCTTCCAGTTGTTCCTTGGTAGGCGGTATCAGAGCCACGTCATTGTGTCTGTCCTGTGGAAGTGGTCGTAGCCGGATCTGTGGCAGTACTTCTCTGGTTGTTAGTCTGCCACTGACGTCCCCTGTAGGCACCTCTGGATTGACCTCTGCCTCTTGGACGCCTATTTCTGCCTCTCTGTGCTCTGGAGGTGTCTGGAAAGGACCAATTCTTCGAAGGCCAATTTCTACTAAACCTTGGAGGCTGGACCTGTAAAAATTCCTTGACTGTTTGGACAGATTTTGCTTTTTCTTCCACCTTCTTTAGCACTTGCTGTGCAGGGGAACCAAACAAACTTTGTTTCTCCATGGGAGCATCTAGGAGTTTTGACTTTACATGGTCTGGTAAGGATTGTTCTTTTAACCATGCATGCCTTCTAATCACTGTTCCAGTCATAGCTGATCTAAAGGAAGCCTCCAGTGCATCATAGCCGCATTTTAAGGAATGATTACTGACCTGCTGAGTGTTATGTACCAAATCCTGAAGGGACTTACGGTCTATAGGTTCAGGAGAGGACAGTTTTTTATTTAGCTGTTCTAACAAAAATTCCTGATACTGAATCATGTGGAATTGACAGTTTAAGGCCCTAGCCGAAAGAGTAGCAGAAGTATAAACTTTTTTACCCCAGCTCTCTAATGCTCTAGATTCTCTTTCAGAGGGGAGGGGGTTTTTGGCAGAGGCAGCTGCTACAGCTTTGGGGCCCTGTGAAATGGTTTCAGGATCTGCAATAGGAGCCTTATACAAGTGAAAGTGTGTGTCCGGGACCCTGTAATATCTATCGGGTGTGGCAGGGGCCGGGGGAAGAGAGTCAGGGGCAGTACAGGCATCATTATATGCATCATCAACAACTGTTAGTACTGGAGGAATGGCTAAAGGCCTATGCTGTGGTAAATGTAAAAAGGTCCTTAGCCTTTTCCTTGAATCTGAAAAATCCTGGCCCTGCCATTGAAAATGCTCTCTCATAGCATGTAAGGTTTCCCCAAAAGAAAATTCCTCAGGAGGAGAGGCAGAAGGAATGGAGTCTTCTGCATCAGAATCCTCATAAGGGGAATAAGGGCCTTCTGGAGGTTCTGAGTTTTCTGAATCATCCGAGGAATAGTCTGTAGAAACTGGATCCGGGGGCTCGGGCTCTGCTCTAGGCCTCTTCTCTGGAGGGGGTTGAGAGGCCCTGTCAGGGTGAGGTTGGGATCCCCTGATCAAAGAAATGAGATCCTCAGCCAGGCTGAGCATCTGGGAACTAGAGGTAGGCCTGTGTGAGGGGGTTTTAGCAGGCAAGGCCTTAGAAGATTTAGCTGCTTTAGCCCTAGAGAAAGCCTTGATAGACATAGATGCAGGAGGCCTAGCAGCTCCACGTGCAGGAGTAGATATGTCTAAAGGAATAGTATCTGATAAATCCTGGGTACCTGCAACAGCAGTGGAAATTTCAGTAGCAGATTCAGCCATGCTGTGTGAGGCCTCGGCTATAGGAGGCATGTTTTCGGCCGAAGGAAGAACCGAGGACTCGGTTTCAGCCGAAACTGAGACACTCGCGGTTGGCTTAACCGTGGTTTCGGCCGAAACCGCGGACCGCGAGTGTCGGTCCTTTTCCTTACGCTTTTTAGCTAATTGTGAAGTCTGAGTCTCCGACGGCATTTTGTAAGCAAAAGCGGGACCAAAAAACTCCTCTGCAAACTCCGACCGACGTCTAAGTGTCCGTCGGTTGAAGGAAGCACAGGCTACACAAGCTGATACGTCGTGGTCTGGGCCTAAGCAAGGAAGGCAGTAAGAGTGGAAATCCTTATGAGGTATTTGTTTCCCACAAGTTAAACAGTTATTTACTTTTTCTGACATCGGCTGAGGCAAGAAAGAGTCCCCAACGGGGTACTTAGCTTTTTAGAAGTCTTCGGTAGTAGTAATCTCTGGATCTGACCGACCGGCACTTGCAAACAGCTTCTGCTTCGGGCACCGCGCGGCAAGAAAGACTGAGGAAAATGGCGTCGGCTGATGCCTTTATACCCAATTCACAGCAGCTATGACGTCGGGTGAAGTGCGACATCAGCCGAGGCCAGACCCAGACTTTGGAATCCGGCCGACCGAAGGGCTGCCTGAGGCAGGACAACCCATATGTTAGGACTGCAGATGCATCCTTGAAGGACATCTGGCAGGTAAATAGACTGGTTAATGGAAAATCCAGACATGACCTTGGGCAAGAAAGAAGGGTCAGTACGAAGGGATACCCTGGAAAGAAGGGTCAGTACAAAGGGATACCCTATCCATGTGGAAGATCACGTCTGGTCTCTTGACACTTAAGGCCTGCAGTTCAGATACTCTTCTCGCTGAGGTAAGTGCTACTAGAAGGTTTTCCATGACAAAAATTTTAAATCACATGAATCAAAGGGCTCAAAAGGATGACCTGTGAGAGACGGAAGTACCAAAGTCAAGTCCCAGGGTTCTAAGGAAGGCTTGACCGGAGGTTTAACATATAACACGCCTTTACAAAATGTCTTGCATAGGCAGTGTGACATAATCGACGAATTATCAAGTCCATTATGAAAACTAGCAACAACTGCTAAATGTACAGTGATTGTCGATGCTGAGGCTCCTGCGTGTAAAAGAGTAGTCAGGTATTGTAGGATCATTTGAATAGGCATAGAGAAAGGGTCTAAGTTCTGATCTTTGGCCCAAATCGAGAACCTAGTCCATTTACTAGAATAAACTTTTCTGGTGGAAGGTTTGTGTGAAGCCAGAAGAATTTTGCGAACAGGAGATGGGATGTCAGGCAGCCTGGCAATCACTGGAAGTGGAGGAACCAAGCTGTGAGCTTGAGACTGTGGAGGTTGAGGATGAGATAACAGGTCTTGGGAATGATCCAGGGATCCACGGGCTGCGAATCAGATGAGGCCACAGAAACGGGAACCAGACATGACGGGGCCAATAGGGGGCAATGGGGATCACTTTGCTTCTCAACCTCTGAGCTCTCCGGAGAAATTTTGGAATGAGGGGAAAAGTACAGTTTTGTACCTACCATAAATGTAGATGTTCGAGTGTTCACCCTGCTACAGTTGTCCCCTTGGGCGCCTGTATTTACCCCTCTGAGGCCTATCAGTGGCTGGAAAGGACCAATTTTTTGTTGGCCAGTTTCTGCTGAAGCGAGGGGGTTGTACCTGTAGGAAATCTTTGACTGTCTGCATTGATTTTGCCTTATCTTCCATTTTCTTTAAAACTTCTTCTGCTTTAACACCAAAAAGAACATCCTGCTGTTAGGGAGCATCTAGTAGTTTTGCTTTAACATGATCAGGCAGACTTTGTTCCTTTAACCAGGCATGCCTACGTATAACTGATCCAGTGACAGCTGCTCTGCAGGAGGCCTCCAAAGAATCAAACCCACATTGTAAGGTATGTTTGCCCACCTGCTCGGTGGCGTGCAACAAATCCTGTACTTCTTTCAATTCAGATTGTTGAGGGAGGGAGGTTATCTTTTGTTTTAACTGAGAGATCAGAAATTGCTGATACTTAAGCATATGAAATTGACAGTTTAGAGCTCTCATAGCTAAAGTGGCTGAGGTGTAAACCTTTTTCCCCCATCTGTCTAGTGCTCTTGAATCCCTTTCAGAAGGTATTGGATTTTTAGCCATGGAAGCCTTAGCCCCCTTGGGACCCTGGGAGATAGTCTCTGGGTTAGTTACTGGGCTTTTGTAAAGAAATTTGTGGGAATCAGGTACTTTGTAGCATCTGTCAGGCTTGGCCAGGGCAAGAGGCAGAGAGTCAGGGTTGAAACTGGATTCTAAATAGACATCATCCACAATGCCCAAAACAGGAGGGATGGCTAGAGGTCTGTGTTGGGGGAGTAAAATAAACTCTCTGAACCTTTTCTTGGAATCAGAGTAATCCTGACCTTCCCAGTGAAAATGTTCCCTCATAGTGTGTAAAGTTTCCCCAAAAGAGTAATCTTCTGGAGGGGAAGCTGAGGGAATAGAGTCCTCAGCATCATAATCTTCATAAGAAGAGAAGGAATAGTCTTGGTCCTCAGAGGAATCCGAAGAAACAGACAATTGTTTAGAGGAAGCAGATTCTTCCTCTTGTCCAGGCCTTTTGTAAGGAGGAGGCGGAGAACCCCTGATAAGAGTAATCAAATCTTCAGCCATCTTGAGCATCTGTTTCTTAGGCATAGGGCCTTGAACAGTGAAGCCTTTTTCGATTTGGAAGGAGTCTTCGATTTGGAAAACATTTTGACTGTAAGAGTCATCTGTCTGAAAACGCCTTCAGAAGGCGATGGCATTTCAGAAGTACCGACGTCCTTGGAAGGTAAATCGTCGGAAGGGCCTGAAGTAAAAGGCTGCGTTGGCCTAGCACATTCCGTCAAAATATCCGTAGCAGTCTCGGGTTCCTGAACTGCGGTAGTTAGAGGCTGCGTCGGGGCCTCACTGATAACCGGAGAACTGGAGACCGGATCAACCGAGGCCTCGGAATCGAGCTTAGGCCTGGGCTGTTGATCCTTATCCCTGTGCTTTTTGTGCACGCCGGTAGTCGGTAGCTCCAACGGCATGTTATAATTAAATTTTCTGACAAAAAAGTGCCATGCGAAATAAAATCGTCTTTTAATAGTACGTTTATTAAATCTAGCACAAAAACGACAAGAAGTGATGTCGTGATCAGGGCCTAGGCAAGGTATGCAATAAGAATGAAAATCCTTATGAGGTATTTGCTTCCCACAAGAAATACAATTGTTAACTTTTTCTGACATCGGTCTGAGGCAAAAAAAGTTTCCCCAATGGGGTACTTAGCTTTATAGAAGACTTCGGTCTGAAATTCGAATTCGAAAATCTCAGGAGTCGGCCAACCGGCACTTGCGAACTGCTTCTGCTTCGGGCACCACGCGGCAAGAAAGACTGAAGAAAACGGCGTCGGTTGCAGTATATGTACCCCTGGCGCACTGACGTCAGGGATGAGGCGACAGCAACAGACATCGGACCAAGACTTTGGAAATCTGGCCGACTGCGGGACCGCCTGACGACAGGATAACCCCAAGTGTGATGACTGCAGCAGGGTAACACGATGAACATTGAGGAAAAAGGCAAACAGAAGACCTGGGGGCCAATCATGCGTTAGAGCATCCATCGGGGGTTCCCCCTGAAGGGGGATCAGGGCAAAGTAGATTCTGCATTTGTAGTTTATGAGGGAAGCAAACAGATCGTAGCAAGGCTTGCCCCAGCATTGGAAGATCCGATCCACTGCTACAGGGTTGAGGGACCACTCGTGAGGCATCAAGATGTCCCTGCTCAGATTACTACAATAAGGTTGGATCTCCCGGGAATGTGCGTTGCTATAAGAAAGTGGTTGAAAGCTATCGCCCAGTGCCAAATCCTCATCGCTTCCCAACACAGGGGGTAAAACCTGGTTCTGCCTTGCTTGTTGATATACCAGACGACTAACATGATGTCTGACTGAAATGCAATGGTTCCAGAGGTTAGGAATGCATGGAACGCTTGCAACGCTAAGAGAACTGCCCTCAGTTCCAGGACATTTATTTGCAAATTGGCCTCCATGGGGGACCAGGTGCCTTGGACCGTCTTTCCCTGGAAATGCCCTCCCCCCCACCCTAACAGGGAAGCGTCCGTGATCATCGTGGCCGTGGGCTGGGGAAGACAGAACGGTCGACAACAAAGATTCATTTGTGGCTGCATCCACCATAGAATTTCTTCCTTGCAACAGTTTGTAAGACATATCATGTGGTCAAGTGGGTGAGCTAGAAACTACCTTCCCAGTGGTACTAAAGTAATGGCAGCCGCTATGGAGTCTAAGAGTTGCAGTACAAGACGTACTGGTACATAAGTCTGAGGAAGGAGGTCTTGGATTTGGTGTCTTATTTTCAAAAGCCTGTGAGGGGGGAGAGAAGCTTGACAGGATTTTGTGTCGAAGACCGCTCCAATAAATTCCAGTGTCTTCACTGAGGACATTTGAGATTTGTCCTTGTTGACTGTAATCCCCAAGCGGAGAGCGAGACCTTGAGTGTAAGAGAGGCTGCGGACTAGGAGATTCCTGGTCGGAGCGGTAAGGAGCCAATTGTCTAGATACAGAAACACCTGGAATCCTTGTACTTGAAGATGAGCTACCACAACTGCCATACATTTGGTGAACACTCGGGGGGGGGGGCTGTCGAGAGACCGAATGGTAGTGGCCTGAACTGGTAGTGATTGGCTCCCAGCCGGAAGTGGAGAAACCTTCGGGAGCGGTGATCCATCTTTATGTGGTAGTATGTGTCCTGGTGGTCTACAGAGCACATCCAGTTGTCCATCCCTAGGAAGGGAAGAACGGACTGTACTGTGACCATCAGGAATTTTCTGAGATTTGATAAATTTGTTCAATATGCTGAGATCCAGGATTGGTCTCCAGTCCCCTGTCTTTTTTGACACTAAAAAGAACCTAGAGTAAAACCCGAATCCTGTCTGGTCTGGTGGGACTGGTTGGATGACACTTTCTTAGCAGCTTTTATATTTCTAAGGCTGATAATTCCCTCTGACTGGGTGGTACATCAGGGATTCGTTTGACGGATTTGGGAATTAAATCGAATGGTATTTGGTAGCCTCTGGATATTATTCTCTGCACCCAAACATTGGTAGTAATAAGATGCCAGGCTGATAGGTGCAAAGAAAAATGACCCCCGACTACTTCCAGAGGAAAGCAATCGCCGCTGCTCAGGACAGCTGGTAGGGTCTGCCAGAGAAAGAATCTCTAGTGCCCTGGTTATGTGGACCCTCCTCTACCCCGAAAGGGGTGTCTTCCATATGAGTTGTCCCCTCTGCCCCAGGGGGATTGTTCACCACGAGTGTCATGAAAAGATCCTTGGGATTTCTTGAACCACATTTTTCCTCCCTTCGAATTCCTGGAGTAAGACCTCTGGGGGTTGGAAAAGCATATGCCTACAGCAGACAAGGTCTTTCAGTCCTTCTCACTACGTGTAAGTGTGTCTCGTACTTTGGGTCCAAAAAGTGCAGATTCGTCGACAGGTGCATTGATGAAGGAAGATTTAAAGGGGTCTGTGAAGTCACACAACCACATCCAACATTACATCTCATGACAATGCCTGATGTGGCAGCTCGAGCTGCCTCCTCAGTGGTGTGAGATATCAAACGCATAGAGGAGATGGATTCAAGGGTCACTAGCTGCAAGGCGACAGTGTCACGCACCTCATTAGGCCCACCAAAGAGGAAGACATTTTGGAAATTAGGTCTCTTTGGATGAGAGGAAAGTGTGCCAGATAGTTCAGCGACCAATTGGCAAAGGTCGCTGAAGAATAGGTCTACTTCCCTAGTCTGTCCATGGTCCGGGACTCCCTGTTTGGAGGATGGACAGTGGAACTATCTTCTGCAGTTACCTCTTGGTGGACGCTGCCACGACCATAGAATCAAATGTCAACTGTTTGGACCAGTGGGGCTGGTCTTCAGGTGTAGATAAAATTTTGTCTAGCCTCCAGGGGACAAGTTCTCCAGTCTCCCTGCTGCTTGAGGATTTTGAGAACGTCTCCGAATGAGACGTCTGGGGGAGACACCCTCATCACAATCAGTGTCTTCGGTGATTGATTCCTCCAGGGAATCAAGGTGCTTCCTCTTGCACTGTTTCTTCCGGGGTGGCTCCCCAGTGGGATCTTCTGAGGAGGACTCTGGAGAAGGGGCTCCTTTCAAAGGGGGGGTCTTGTGACTCCCGTGCCTGGGGTCCTGAAATAGAGGGTTGGGAGAGGTGCATGCTGGGGGGGGGGTCTGATACTGATGTCATTGGTGCTGACTGTGAGCCTGCGGAGTCAAGGACCCTCTACATCACCTGGACAGCAGGCCTGCCCGAGGAGGGATGGGAGCCCGGAACCGGGAAGGACAACCTCAAAACAAAGGTCACACCCAGCCCTGAGGAGCCCACCTCCAGGTGAGAAGCTCTGAGAGGACTGGAAGCCATCGGAGACGTGGACATAGACAGCGCCAGTGAGAAAAGAGGCGCCAAGCTAGGTACCAAGGCACAGACAGTCCAAGCACTGCTCCGAGAGAGCATCGGCTCCACCTGAGCCGATGCAGCAAGGGTGGTCGGTGCCGCCAGGGGAAAAACTGCTGTCAGAGCCGAGAGAGTATGCACCAGAGTGGACATCTGTACTGAGATCTCCAGGATATGGGTAGAGGCCACAGGAGGATAAACAGGGGAAGATGTAGTAAAAGATTCTGAGCCAAGAGGGATGGAAAGTCCAGCCTGAATGGGCAATCCCCTAGCTGCCATAAGCTGGTCCACAACCCGCACTAGATCTAATTCAGAAAAACTCCTAGTGGATCTAAAGGAGGCTGCTGAAGGAGAATCCGGTCTTTCTAGAAAGGGGCATAACCTCTGACCCAAAAAATGGTCGTAAGTTGGAGAGTATTTTGCCCTTGTCAGATATTAGAGTTTTGAAGTCGATGGAGCCGAAGAAACTGTCAACACCGTGGCTGGGGATGGTGCCAAGTCAGGTATAGTCATAGGAGCCAATGTCAGAACCAAGGACAACACCGAAGTAAGTGGTGCCGAGGTTGGAACCGAAATAGGGGTGAATATAGACGGCACCTAGGGAGAAGATGTGGAGCCTGCCAAAGGTCTGCACCAAGGGCGCCGGTGAAACACAGAGCCGACTCGATTCCGTAACTGACGGAGAAGCAGGAACTGAGCGACTCCGTTTTTCCTTATGTTTTCTGGTCTTTGGAGGGGGTAAGACCTCCAACCCAGATAGAGCCTTCCGAAAAAGGTGTCTTTATTAAACCTAAAAAATAAAAAATTTTGAAGAGAAACTATCTTAAAAATGACACTTTTCTACTTAGCTTTGAGACAGACGGCTAGCACGTCTGAGTAGGAACTCAGCAAACAAGATCTGATGTAACTAGGAGAGGGCCATTATGGGTAGGTCTTAGCTGAGAGTTTTTGGCTGGCGCGAGCTTGGAAATGGCCATATCGGTTCCGAGGAAGGAACTGAAGTCCTAATAATAATTAATGAACAAGGATTTACAACATCAGAAATGATGATTCCCAAGAGAATCAGTAAAATCTTGATAGCTGGAAACTGAAAAGGGATAGTGTTAGCTTCTCCAACATATGTTCAAATCCCAGGGATTCAAAGGGATCTCATCAAGGATGTCTAAAAAGGAAAGTGCCTTTAAGGAAGACTTTGCAAACTTTTAAGTGATGCCAGAGGAGAAAGTACCGCTGTGTACACTTACCATAAATGTAGATTTATAAAACGAACCAGGTAGCAGCAAAGCCAATGCTGACAAATGAACAAAACGAAAATTTAATAAAATAAAAACTTTGGTGGTTTACATTAATTTTATGCTTTAAACTTCATATTCAACATGTGTTTAAGTATCCATAAGAATTTTAAGGACCTACATGGTAACTTAAATTAACATAACATGGTTTTAAAGTTTTTATAAAATATTAATTATAAATACTATTTTTATTAACTTTATATATATAAAAGTTTTTAGAAGTATTTTGTTATACATTTGTATTCAAGTAGGTGGATGTATTCATTATATATTAAGAAATGTAGAAAAGTATTTTTTTCTGAAGTTACTTTCTATTTGAAGTTAACTTAATTTAATTTGTGTAATTAATTATTCAATTAAATAAGGGGGAGGTATATATAACCTGAATGTAACATGGTAACATTGTCTGAAGAAGTTTGCTAACAGGGCAAACGAAAAGCGCTTTATTTTATTTTATTAAATTTTCATTTTGTTCATTTGTCAGCGTTGGCTTTGCTGCTACCTGGTTCGTTTCATAAATGTAGATGTTAGAGTGTATTTACTGTTGCAGTCATCACATTTGGGTTATCTGCTTGCAGTAGCCTTCAGTCGGCCTGATTAACAAAGTCTTGGGTCCAGCATCAGTTGCTGTCTCTTCTTCTGTGACATCAGGTCGTCAGGGGTATAAAACATGCAGCTGACGCCATTACATCATTTTTTCTTGCCCCACATGTCAGGTGCTCCCCTAATGGGAAACAATTAAATCTATAAATATACAAGGTTATACCTCCAACAAAAAAGCAAATACACCAAAAACCTTTTAAGCATAGTAAAGGAGAGAAGAGGTATAGCCAAAAGAAGTCTGGAGGGAGGGTAACCAGGAATGCAAAAGTGAATACACTCGAACATCTACATTTATGGTAAGTGTACACAACTGTACTAGGTTATTCGTGTTTCACTGTTGCAGTCATCACATTTGGGTAGATTCCCAAAGTTAAGAATGGTAGGAGGAAATTAGATAGCATTAGGACCAGCTATAAGGCCCTGCAAGACTGCGGTGGCAAAGCCAGCTCTGGATTTAGTGAAAATTGGCAAATGGTAATGCTTGGCGAAAGTATGTACAGAGCTCCAGGTAGCAGCTTCTAGGATGTCCCTGGTAGGTACACCTCTGAGAAAGGCTGTAGAGGTAGATGCAGCCCTGGTTGAATGAGGTCTGATCCCCAGTGGGATAGGTTTTCCATGGTGCTTATAGCAGAAATGAATGCAATGGCCTATATATTTAGAATTGGTTTGCTTTGAAATAGCCTTTCCCTCTGTCCCTGCAGCAAATGCCACCAGTTGTTCAGATTTCCTTTGAGGTTTAGTCCTGTCCAAGTAGAATCTAAGTTGTCTGTGCACATCTAAGGAGTGCAGTATCCGTTCCCCTTTGTTCTGTGGATTAGGAAAGAAGGTTGGCAAATGAATGCACTGATTAAGGGCCACACTGGATACCACCTTGGGTATGAAAGAGGGATTGGTCCCGAGGGACACCCTGTCCGTATGAAAGATAATGAAAGGCTCCACTGCCACAAGGGCCTGTAATTCAGGTACCCTTCTTGCTGAAGTGATTGCTAAAAGGAAAGCTGTTTTCCAGGAAAGGAATTTTAAATCTGCAGTAGGGCTGGCTCGAAAGGAGGAAGGGTGAGTTTCTCCAATGCAAAGTTAAGGTCCCAGGCTGGAGTTGGAGGTCTTCTGGGTGGTCTTACATTTTTGACCCCTCTAAGGAACTGCTTGAGCAGTGGATGAGAGAAGAGGGGAGGTTCTATGTTATAATGAGCTGAAATAGCTGAGGCGTGAATTTTTATTGAGGAAAAAGACAGGCCCTTGGGAAGTATCTCAGTTAAGTATTGCAACATCTGAGGTAAATTGGGCACTGCTGTGCTCATCCCTTACGATTGGTTCCAGGCACAGAATCTTTTCCATTTTTCAGCATAAGATTTTCTAGTACTAGGCCTCCTTGCCTCCAAAATGATATCCATCACTGGTTTACTGAGGGATGGTAAAGGAGAGATGAGGTAATTAGCCAGGCTGCTAGGTTCAGTGTTTGAAGCGGAGGGTGCACAATCTGGTTCTCCTGCTGAGATAGCAGGGTAGGAGTCTGAGGCAGGTGCCATGGGGCCAACAGTGACACACTGCGCAAGAGGGGGTACCAGTGTTGGCGTGGCCAGTCTGATGCAATCAAAATCATCCTTGGTTTGTCTTGCTTGATCTTTAGTAGTACCTTGGAGAGCAGAGGCAGAGGAGGAAAGGCATAAAACTGATATATTTTTCCAGCTGAAGGACAGAGCATCCACTTTCCAAGCTTGTCTGTGGGGAGTCCTTGTGCAAAATGTGTCCAACTGATAGTTCTGGTGGGAGGCAAACAGGTCTATATCTGGGCTCCCCCATTTGCTTGTCAACATGTTGAAAATATCTGGGTCCAGTTTCCACTTGTGTGGGTCTATCAGGTTTCTGCTTAGTTCGTCTGCCAGCGTATTTAGTTTCCCTGGCAGGAATTGAGCTTGTAGATGCACTTGGCAGCTCAAGGCTGTGTTCCACAATGCCAAGGATAGTCTGCAGAGGGAATAAGAATGCATACCCCTCTGTTTGTTTATGTACCTCACAACAGTGGTGTTGTCTGTCTTTACCATTAACTGTCCTGGAAGAATGTGGTCCTTGAAGGCCGTCACAGCATTCTGTACAGCTAACATTTCTTTTTGATTGATATGCAGGTGCATTCGACTTGGGTTCCATTTGCCCTGAATGCACTTCCCTGCCAGGTGAACCCCCCATGCATAGTCTGATGTGTCTGCTGTTAGGGTTTGGGTGGCAGGGGGTAGTGTGAATGGTAGTTCCTTGTTTTGGTAGCAGGCCTCTGCCCACCAAAGGAACTCTAGGCGTAGGCAAGGTATGATAGGAATCATTGTTTCTAGATCCTGAAAATGTTGACACCATTGCAGTTTCCTCATATGCAGTCTTGCATATGGAATTAGAAGAATGCAGGAGGCCATGAACCCCAAGGCTTGTAGTACTTGCCTTGCAGACAGCAGGGTTTTTGTGGCCACCTGTTTGAAGTAGGTTGTGAAATGAATCAGTTTCTCTGGAGGAAAGCCATCTGGGAAGTTGTATTCAAGCTTGCTCCCAGCAATACAATTTGTTGACAGGGTACCAGGTGTGATTTATTTTCATTTCCAGTCTACCCCACACAAGTGAGCACCCTTTGTACAAAGGCCAGATGTTTCAAAAGTATGTCTTGGCTTTCTGCCTGAATTAGACAATCGTCCAGGTATGGGTATATTTGAATATTTCTTTGCCTGCAAAATGCAATGACTGGAGCTAGGCACTTTGTGAATACCCTGGGCGCAGTAGATAACCCAAAGGGCAGTGCAGAGAACTGATAGTGCGTGTAGCCTGCTTTGAAGCGTAAGTATCTTCTGCAAGATTCCCTGATTGGGATGTGCAGGTATGCTTCCTTTAAATCTAGTGTTGCCAACTAGGCATCTTTGCCTAGCATAGGAAGCAACTGGTGAAGAGTCAGCATCTTGAATTTTGGAATCACCAAAAAGGTGTTTAGAGTGGACAGGTCCAGGATAGGACGCCATGAACTGTCTTTTCTGGGTACCAGGAAAAGTCTTGAGTAGAAACCTTGTCCCCTTTCCTCTTCTGGTACCAAGTGAATAGCCCCTATGCTTAAGAGAGAGGGTACTTGCTTTTGGGCCTCTGCCCACTGATTTGTAGGTAGATCCGGCCAACCTTTTGGAGTTGGTAACGTGTGGAAGTGAAATCTGTATCCTTGGGACACTATATTTAAAACCCATTTGTCCTAGGTAATGAGTCCTCAGTTCTCTGCATGAAGTGCAAACTTTCCCCCCAAAGGGGCAGACAGTTGAGAAGTGCTTGGAAGTTTTAATATGAAGTCATTGAGACAGTTTCCCATAGGGGGGAGTTTTATTACTCCCAAATTTGGAAGTGGAAGCCCCCCACTGCTTAGTCCTGTGCGTCCCCTGGGACTGAAGCCTGGGTGCTCTGCTGGATCTGGGTTTGGACTGAAAAGGTCTGGAAGAGGCAGGAAAGGACCAATTCTTAGAAGGCCAATGCCTACTAAATCTTGGAGGTTGTACTTGTAAAAAATCTTTAAAAGTTTGCATAGATTTGGCTTTTTCCTCCATCTTTTTAAGAACTACTTCTGCCTTGTTGCCAAACAGGTGGTCCTGATTTAAGGGAGCATCCAGTAATTTTGCTTTAACATGACCTGGCAAGGATTGCTCCTTAAGCCAAGCATGCCTTCTAAGTACAGACCCATTTACAGCTGCCCTGTAAGATGCCTCTAGTGAATCAAAACCACATTGCAAAGTATGTTTACCAACTTGTTCAGCAGAATGCATTAAATCCTGTAAATCCTTATTTTCAGCACAATCAGGAATCAACATCATTTTCTGTTTAAGCGATCCAATAAAAAGTACAGTTTTGTACCTACCATAAATGTAGATGTCCGAACTGGATAGCATCTGCAGTCATAACAAGTGGGTTGTCCTGTCGTCAGGCAGCCCTGCAGTCGGCCGGATTCCAAAGTCCGGGTCCGGCTTCGGCTGATGTCGCACTTCACCCGACATCATCTCTGTTGGTCTTCGGGTATATAAGCATCAGCCGACGCCATTTTCCTCAGTGTTTCTTGCCCCAGATGCCAGTAGCCCTCTTGCAGGCTAAAATTTGGATAGATGCCAATGTTTCCAAATAGATAGAGGTAAACACAATCATAAGCATATATGTACATATATACAAACAAATACACCATAAAAGACTCCCCCCCAACAGCTAGCTATAAGGAGGGTAAACACCCTAGGAGTACCACAGAGGGGAAGGAGGGAGGGTAATCCTGACTGCAGATGCTATCCAGTTCGGACATCTACATTTATGGTAGGTACAAAACTGTACTATGTCCTTCATGGATGCATCTGCAGTCATAACAAGTGGGTAGAATACCATAGCCAACTAGGGAGGAGGATAAAAGTAGATTATGGTGTGTTTAGGATCCCTTGCAGTACAGCAGTGGCAAACCCTGCTCGGGATCTGGAATATAGAGGCAAATTATAATGCTTGGCAAATGTATGCACGGAGGTCCAAGTAGCCGCCTCAATAATGTCTTTGGTTGCCACTCCTCGTAAGAAGGCTGTGGTAGTGGCTGCTGCCCTTGTAGAATGAGGTCTTATGTTTTGTGGAATTGGTTTTCCATGGAAGGAGTAACAGTATCGTATGCAATTTCCTATCCATTTGGAGATTGTCTGTTTGGAAATAGCTTTTCCTTCCCTTCCTGTTGCATAGGCTACAAGTTGGTCAGTCTTTCTGCTATTTTTGTTCTGTCCAAGTAGTAGCGTAGCTGTCTATGTACATCCAAGGTATGCAGTATTCTTTCCCCTCTGTTTTGTGGGTTGGGAAAGAAGGTAGGTAGGTGGATTGCCTGGTTTAAAGACACTCTGGATACCACCTTGGGCATAAATGTAGGATTAGTCCTCATGGACACTCTATCTTGGTGGAAGATTAGGAAGGGTTGCACTGCCATTAAGGCCTGAAGTTCTGAAACCCTCCTTGCTGAAGTAATTGCTAGCAGGAAAGCAGTTTTCCATGACAGGTGTTGTAGATCTGCTGTTGCTGCTGGTTCAAAGGGTGATAGTGTCAACTTTTCTAGCACAAAGTTTAAATCCCAAGCTGGTAATGGTGGTTTCCTTGGAGGTTTTACATTCTTGATTCCTCTGAGGAACTGCCTGAGCAAAGGGTGCGAAAAAACAGGTGGATCAAAGCTGTATTCTGCTGAAATAGCTGATGCATGTATCTTGATGGAGGAGTAGGACAGGCCTGAATGAAGAAGTTCGGCCAGATACTCCAGAATGTTAGGCATATCTATGTTTGACACCTCTTTTCCTCTTTCCGTACTCCAAATGACAAACCTTTTCCATTTTCCAGCATAGTTCCTTCTTGTTGAAGGTCTGCGCGCTTCAAGAATAATGTCTTTAACTCTTTGTGAAAGTTCTGGATTAGCTGCTGCTATGTGATGTTCCATACAGTCAGTTGCAGCGTTTTTAGGTTTGGATGTATGATGCTGTAGTTGTTCTGAGTTAACATCAAAGGCATCAGGGGTATTGGCCACATATTGTTCCGAGACATGCTCTTCAGTAGTGGGTACCAGTGTTGTCTTGGCCAGTTTGGAGCTATCAGGATTATCTTTGGACGTTCTTCCTTGATTTTTAGTAGTACCTTGTGTATCAAAGGAAGAGGTGGGAATGCATATGCTGTCAGGCCTTTCCAGTTGATGGAGAGTGAGTCCACTTTCCATGCTAGTGGGTGGAATGTCCTTGTGCAGAATTTTTTGAGCTGGTGATTGAGAGGTGATGCGAATACGTCTATCTGTGGCATTCCCCATTTCTTTGAGATGGTCTTGAAGATGTCCGGGTGCAGCTTCCATTCGTGGGCATCCGAAGAGGTTCTGCTTAATATGTCTGCTAGAGTATTGTCTTTCCTCGGTACAAATATTGCCTGTAACTGAATGTTGTAGCTGAGTGCCAGGGTCCACAGCTCCAAGGTCATTCTGCATAGGGGGTATGAATGAGTGCCTCCCTGTTTGTTGATGTACCACATGACTGTGGTGTTGTCTGTCCTTATCATCAACTGGCCCTCTTTGAGAAAAGGTTTGAACTTTTGGATTGCCAGTTTTACTGCCAGCATTTCTTTTAGATTGATGTGCAGGTGAAGTTGATCCTGTGTCCACAATCCTTGCACGCATTTGTCCAGCATGTGGGCCCCCCATCCTAGGTCTGAAGCGTCTGTTGTGATGGTCTGGCTTGGTAGACATCTGCGAAAGGGTAGGCCTGGGTTTGACTGGCATGCCTGAGCCCACCATAGGAACTCCTGTTTTAAGCATGGAATTAGTGGGATTTCTGTTTCTAGACTGTGTCTGTGTTGGGACCATAAATTCTTTAGGTACCACTGTAGTTTCCTCATATGTAGTCTGGCAAATGGGACCAAGATTATGCATGATGCCATGAAGCCCAAGGCCTGCAGAACTTTTCTTGCTGTTAATTTGTTCAGTTTTGTTAGTGCCAAGAAGTAAAGAGGAAGTTCTTTTTGTTTTTCTGTAGTCAGGAATGCCATTTGCTGTACTGTGTCCAATTCAGCCCAAGAATGTCCTTGTTTGGGATGGTATCAGCCTTGACTTTTGTAAATTGACTGTGTATCCCAGTCCTTGTAGCAAGTAAATGACCCTTTGTAAATCCGTTGTCAGCTTGCTTTTGTTGTCCCCTTGTAGCAGGCAGTCGTCCAGGTATGGGTAAATTTGAATTCCCTGTAGTCTGCAATGGGCGATTACTGATGCCAGGCATTTTGTGAATACTCTGGGCGCAGTAGATAAGCCAAAGGGCAATGCTGAGAACTGATAGTGCTCTGATCCTGCAAGAAATCTGAGGTATCTTCTGCAGATTGGTCGAATGGGGACGTGCAGGTATGCCTCCTTGAGATCTAGAGTTACCAGCCAAGACTCCTTGCCCAGCATGGGAAGAAGTTGCTGTAGGGTCAGCATTTTGAATTTTGGGACAATGATGTATGAGTTTAAGGTGGACAAGTCGAGAATTGGTCTCCAACTTTTTTCCTTTCTTGGAACTAGGAATAGTCTGGAATAGAACCCCTTTCCTTGTTCTGCTGTTGGCACTCTTTCCACAGCTCTCATGTTTGCTAACTCCATTATCTGGCGTAGAGCCTCTGTTTTTTGATTTGGAGGTAGATTTGGCATTCCTCTTTTGACTGGTAAAGTGTGGAAGTGAAACCGGTAACCTTGATCTATGGTTTGTAAAATCCACTTGTCTTTTGTTATGTAGTGCCAGTTCTTTGAAAATAAGGTTAACTTTCCGCCTAGAGGAGCTGCTATTTGTTCCCTGGTAGGCGGATTTATGATTAAGTCACTGTGGTTGTGCTGATGTAGTGGCAGTGGCTGTGTCTGTGCCTCTGTTGTTACCTTGCCACTGTCGTCCTCTGTAGGCACCTCCTCTGGATTGGTTTCTGCCTCTGGGACGTCTATTCCTGCCCCTTTGAAATTTTGTGGAGTCAGGAAAGGACCAATTTTGGCAGGCCAGTTCCTGCTAAACCTTGGGGTTGAACCTGCAAGAAATCTTTAACAGTTTGAACAGATTTTGCCTTCTCTTCCATTTTCTTCATAACCTGCTGGGCAGGTGTACCAAACAAACTTGTCTTGTCCATAGGAGCATCTAGCAACTTAGCTTTAACATGATCCGGTAAAACTTGTTCCTTTAGCCATGCATGCCTTCTTATCACTGTGCCTGTCATGGCTGATCTAAATGAAGCCTCCAGTGCATCATAGCCACATTTTAAGGAATGGTTGCTAACCTGTTGTATGTTATTTACCATCTCTAATACATATTTCTTATCAAGAGATTCATCTGTGGTTAGTTTTTTAGTTAACTGATCGAGCATAAACTCTTGGTATTGCATCATGTGAAACTGACAGTTTAAAGCTCTAGCTGAGAGAGTAGCTGAAGTGTAGACCTTTTTACCCCATCTGTCTAATGACCTTGCTTCCCTTTCAGAAGGAATAGGGTTTTTAGCTATGGTCGCGGCTACTGCCTTGGGACCCTGGGATATAGTTTCTGGGTCTGCAAGTGGGGCCTTGTAAAGATGGTGATGAGTATCTGGCACCCTGTAAAATCTGTCTGGTTTGGCAGGGGCTGGGGGTAAAGAATCTGGAGCGGAGCAAACATCATTGAAAGCATCATCCACCACAGAGAGAACAGGAGGTATAGCTAAGGGCCTGTGCTGTGGGAGGTGCAGAAAGGTCCTAAGTCTTTTTCTGGAGTCTGAAAAATCCTGTTGCTGCCATTGGATCTGTTCTCGCATGGCATGCAAGGTTTCCCCAAAGGAGAATTCTTCTGGTGGGGAAGCAGCTGGAATGGATTCTTCAGCATCAGAATCTTCAAAATTGGAGAAGGGAGCCTCTGGCTGGTCGGTTATGTCTGATTCATCAGCAGAATCATCAGAAGACACTGGCTCAGGGGGCTCTGCCCTAGGTCTCTTCTCTGGGGGCTGAGAGGCCCTGTCTGGGTGAGATTGAGATCCCCTAATTAAAGAAATTAAATCTTCTGCCAAAGAAAGCATTTGAGAGCTAGAAGAGGGCCTGGATGTGGGGGGTTTAACAGGCACTGTTTTACTAGTTTTGGCTGCTTTAGCCCTGGCGAAGGCCTTAATGGACATGGCTGCTGGAGGCCTAGCAGCACCACGTGCTGGGGTAGAGACATCCAAGGGAATGGTGTCTGATAAGTCAACCACCGTAGTGGGTAAAAGTTCTGAGGTCGATTCAAGAGTTGTAGCAGGGGCCTCAGTTGTAAGAATAGGTTCAGCTGTACTTTGATCAGTTTTCTCGGTTTCGCGAAACCGAGACACTCATGATTTGCTTTACCGTGGTTTCGGCCGAAACCGCGGACTGCGAGTGTCGGTCTTTATCTTTGCGTTTTTTAGTAGATTGGGTAGTCGGAGGATCCGACGGCATAATGTACGCAAAATCAGAACCGAAAAACTGTTCTGCAAACTCCGACCGACGCCTAAGCGTTCGTCGGTTGAAAGAGGCACAGGCCGAACAAGCTGCTACGTCGTGGGCTGGGCCTAAACAAGGCAGACAGTAAGAGTGGAAATCTTTATGAGGTATTTGTTTCCCACAGGTTAAACAATTGTTAACTTTTTCTGACATCGGCTGAGGCAAGAAAGAGTCCCCAACGGGTACTTAGCTTTTAGAAGTCTTCGAAGTAGTATTCGGTAGAAGTAATCTCTGGATCCGACCGACCGGCACTTGCGAACAGCTTATGCTTCGGGCGCCACGCAGCAAGAAAGACTGGGGAAAATGGCGTCGGCTGATGCTTATATACCCGAAGACCAACAGAGATGACGTCGGGTGAAGTGCGACATCAGCCGAAGCCGGACCCGGACTTTGGAATCCGGCCGACTGCAGGGCTGCCTGACGACAGGACAACCCACTTGTTATGACTGCAGATGCATCCATGAAGGACATCTGGCAATTCAAGGCCCTAATGGCCAAAGCTGCAGACGTGTATACCTTCTTACCCCATCTATCCAGTGCCCTGGAGTCTCTATCAGAGGGGGTAGGATTTTTGGCAGTAATAGCTTTAATGCCCTTGGGTCCCTGTGAAATGGTTTCTGGATCCGCAGTAGGATTTTTGAAAAAGAACTTGTGAGAGTCAGGAACCCTGTAATATCTATCAGGTTTTCTAGGAGCAGGCGACAGAGAGTCAGTGGCCAAGCTAGATTCAGAAAAGGCATCAACAACAATGCCCAGTACAGGAAGTACAGCTAAAGGCCTGTGCTGGGGCAGAAGTAAGAAATCCCTAAGCCTCTTTTTAGAATCAGAGAGATCCTGACTTTCCCAATGAAAATGCTCCCTGAAAGTATGCAAAGTTTCTCCAAAAGAAAAATCCTCTGGGGGGGGGGGGGTGGTGGTGCAGAGGGAATAGAGTCCTCAGCATCAGAATCCTCGTAGGTAGATGAGGGTAAATCCTGGTCATCAGAGGAAACAGAAATTTCAGAATCCTGGTCAGAAGTATCATAAGCAAACTCAGTCCTAGGTCTCAGAGGGGGAAAGTTGGCTTCCCCTGATTACAGTAATAAGGTCTTCAGCCATTCTTAACATTTGTTTTTTAGGCATAGAGGCCTGACCATGCGGTCTGGGCGTCAGTTTTCTAGGCATGGTTCGAGTTTTAGGCCTTGAAGAAGAAGATGGCATCAGTTTAATATGCAAGTCAGTAGGCCTGAATACACCCTTCAGAAGCTGGTGCTCCAGACCCATCTAAGGTAGAGACATCTGCAGGTTCCACAGCTGAAGCATCTCGCGGTCTCAGTAGAGGCCTGCGAATCTGAAGTAGCGGGTATCAGGGGCTACGAAAGTGCCTCACTGAGTACCGGTGAACTGGCGACTGGCTTAGGAGAAGCGTCATCGGCAGTTTTGGACCTAGGCAACCTGTCTCTGTCTTTATCTTTGCGTTTTTTCGGAATGCTGGTAGTCGGATGGCTTACCGAAGACATATCTGGATAATTGAACCGAGCACCAAAACATTTACAAGCGGAAATAATACAGATGACAGATAGTTTGCGGTTTAAATAAGGCACAAAACCGACAGCGATGTAACGTTGTGCTCAGAGCCTAGGCAAGGAATACAGTACGAATGAAAATCTTTATGAGGTATTTGCTTTCCACAAGAAATGCAATTATTTACTTTTACTGACATCGGTTTAGAGCAAGAAAAAGTTTCCCCAACAGGGTACTTAGCTTTTAGTTGAAGACTTCGGTTCTGAAACTCGAAAACGAAAATTTCAGGAGTCGGCCGACCGGCACTTGCGAACTGCTTCTGCTTCGGGCACCGCACGGCAAGAAAGACTGATGTAATGGCGTCGGCTGCATGTTTTATACCCCTGATGACCTGACGTCACGGAAGAAGAGACGGCAACCGATGCAGGACCCAAGACTTTGTTAATCAGGCTGACTGAGGGCTACTGCAAGCAGATAACCCAAATGTGATGACTGCAACAGTGAAACACGAAGAACATCAGTTTACAACCCATGAAGAAAACTACAGCACAGCTCCAACATGCTCCTTGATGGAGGAGTAACTCAGTCTAGTACTGAAGATATTAAGACAGGTAAATCCAGGATAGATGGGACAATGGCAAAAAATAGTAAAGTCATTTGGCCACTGGCCCATATAGAGAAGGAGGTCCATTTATCAATATGTTTTTTTTTTTTTTTTTTTTTTGAGTACTCATTTTCTGAGAAGACAACATAATCTGAACAACTTGAGAAGAAACAGGATTTCTGGTGAATGATGTTAAAACAGAGAAACCAAGTGGCAAGCCCGAAGTAGTCAACAGCTGGTTCTACTTGTCTGATGGGTGGGTAAGAAAGAATTATAGAGGTATACAACCTGATGGGCATTTCCACTGGATAAGGCAGAAGTAGAGAGAAATTAATCTGCAGAGATGTGCACGGGTTTAAGGGAATGAGGTTGCTCTCACATATTTGGCTTTCTGGATCAAACTAATCAAATGGTGAAAAAGCATGAAGCAATTCACGGACCCATTTCTGTACCACTGCATCCCCCATTCACGTCCTCAGAAGATGAAGAGGGAGCAACAGCTGCGGCACTTGGCAATTTTTGAAGATGAAAAGGGATTAAAGCAAGGTTTGTACTATAAATGAAACAACTTTGGGTCACAAAAGGACTGGGATATCACATTGGACATTAATGAACAGCAAGTCAAGACTGTCTATTACAGAACTGGCTTCTCCTAAAATGTGAGCGATCACCAGTAAAAGAGTAGACTAAGCAGTCCATTCCATACTTTAATGATTTCTCAGCTCATGGAGGGAAAAGCATCTTTTCCTCTTATGTGCTAACATACCAAAGTACAGCCATGTTGTCCAAGTGGTTTTGAAAAGTTAGGAGAGTAAGAATTGTCCTCAGTATAACAATTCTTAGGATCTAATCAAAGAATGTCCCGATGTCCTGAATCATTTGTCCACTCCAATACTCATCAATCTAGTGTAAACATGGCCATGCTGACTGCAGCCATGAGACTGGACAGCTGAAAAGGTTTTCCCCGTAGTAAGGTAGGTGATCTCCCACAACTGCTAAAGGTGCTGCTTGCAAACTCTCGAAAACTGAATTTAGTGTGAGATTGGGTCAGATATCCGAGACCAATGGACCTCAGTGCCTAGTGCAACCCCCTCATGTAGAGTCCGGTGTGAGACACTATAATAGTGGAAGTGACTCAGTCTCATAGTTTGAGTTTAGAGGGATAGGTGGGCTGAACTGCATCCTGCAGTGACCAGTGTCTGGACTACAGCTAATGAATACAGTCAGCTGGGATGAAGATGGTTATCAAAGAACTTTGAAATGAACATTATGATCATTATGGAATGCAAAACTTTGAATAGGAACTCCGCAGCCACAAATCCTGAATTGAAGGAGAATCTAGAGGGCAGCTGGTTAAGTAAATGAAAATACTGCCTCCTCCCTCTGCAACATCTGATGATTTACTCTTACAGACGTGCATTTGTCCAAAACAGCAGGGGCCAATATGAGACTTAAGGGAAGTGTCTGTAAATAGTAATTGCTGGATCATGCCTAGAGTTATAAATACCTCCTTGTCAATCTTGATGTGATGGAAGGTGCCCTGGAAGAAAAGCAGAACATCCACTCAACTACTGACAGACATGGAAGGACCGGCTATATCATAACCATGCAAAAGGTTTCCATGGGGATAAAGCGATTTGGGACAGTCAAAGTCAAAATTTGTTAAAGATCCTTTTTGGGCACAAAAATAACACTGATGGGACCTCATGGTTGTCTTTCCTTGTGACGGGTGTGAGCCTTTCCCTCATTGCAGAGATTTTTTGATTATGTGGAATATACAACAAGAAGAGAGATGCTGGGATGAGTTGAGTTTGAAAAGGAAACAATCTTCTGGACACTGCTGTCTTTAGCCACCTGTCCATTTTAAAAAAAAACTTCCACACAGAAAGATGGTAGGACAGATGGCCCCGATTGCCTTCAGGATTTGCCAGCAGCCTTTATCAATGGGCCTACAGCCATGCTGGAAGTTGTCCTAGTTAATGGGTTTCATTCCAGCTCATTGCTGGGTTCTGTACTTGAACCACATATAGCACTTACTCCTCTGCATCCTCTAATAACTGCACTGTGGTGGCTGAAACTGTGCACCCACAACTGCGAAGGTCTTACCTTCCTTATCCATATTCTCTAGGAGCACTTTAATCTCTGGATCAAAGATACATGGACCTGGAGAGTCAGTGAAGGATGCTTTGGTGACCCTGAAGTCGTCATTCAAATGGATACACACTTACTAGCACATAGATGTACTGGACAGCACCGCTGTAGTCATTACCTTCCATGGTTTTACTGACAATGCACATAACAAGGTTTGTCATGTTTGAAGATGCTATGTAACGGGAAAGCAGCTTGTTATTATATGGGCCCATCCAACAACCATATGGTGAACTTCATTAATTACATCATGGTCAAAAATCAAATGCATGTATAATAGATTTTCAGAACTGAATAGTATGGGTAGTGTATGCATACACACACTTTCATAGCCTGTACTTCTCTTCTGATTCCCTCTTTAGAGGATGTCCAGCTGGAATGTGGAGAATCAGTCTTTTTTAAAGGTCTTTACCAACACCAGGGTCCCGTGAATGGAAGTCTCACACTAAGACCCACATTCTCAGGAGATTTATTTTATTCTGAATCTGTTAATCAGGGTACAGCACTGATCCTACTGGACCCATTTCAGTCTTAACCTAGGAAAAACACAACAGATATGCTTGGGAAAAACACAAGAGATACATGACATTATATGCAGACAGAATGACAAAATGCTTCATATACATATATTATATACACAGTAAGAATCACAGTTAGCTTGACGGTATAAAGGCAATAGATAAATTGCATTACATATATAGAATGACTGAAAAAACACAGAATACACATGGACTAAATACAGAGTAGCAACAGAGTACGTATGTTGAAAGAATCACAATCAAAACTAAAGTCAGAGCAAATTATGTAGACAGAAGGGAATGAAGAGGTTAAGTTACATGACCCAAGAGACAGAAGTTGCATTTTCCTAGAGTCCTGAAATGTGCTTTTATTTGTGAATAAAAAAGTGGGGTAAGATGAATGATCTTTAAGAAAAGAAGGGAGAGAGTCCCATCATTTGGAACAAATGACTGAGAAAGCATGCTATGTGCAGTGAAGCCTAGTACGGGGGTTTGGAGGACTGGACATGGAGAGACTAAGATGACTAAGCTTATATGCTGGTGCATCTCTGAACAGTCTGGAAGCTAGTGGAGGGAAGGTGCCATTCTTGATCAGTTTAAATAGTGGAGTGGCAAGTAAAAAAGGCACCACATTGTTTCACAGATACAATGTTTTAGCTGAGACACAAGATAACTTTACCAATGAAATTTCTACAGGGTCTGGATATAAAAGGGGACAGCGTATTAACCCATAATAAGAGAGAGTTGATTTTTTTGTGTGTGTAGTATAGGTGAAGTTGGAAATTTAGGAAGGGGCTCAATCAACCTCCTATGTATGAAGTGATACCTTCAACAGTATTATTAAGATGATCAAGGATTTTTGAGTTAGTGAGATCAGTAAAAATTGGTCCAATAATTAGGCCTTTGTCCATTCTAACAGGAATGCTGTTCGAGTGTCCAGACAACTGTGGATGTATTGCGACCAGACCAAAAGCCATGCTGCTTTTGATAGAGAAGATAGTACTTGGTGATGCATTAAATGAGATATAAAAGTAAATTTCCCAGAATCTTTCCTAAGGTAGGGAGAAAAGAATGTAATGAAAGTCTGACTGAAGGTACTGGGTTTCTTAGGGAGAGGTTTTACAATGGCATTCTTCCAGATAATTAAGATGGAAGATGCAGTCACCTTTTACAGGGACTGGGGCAAAGCATAGAGGGCTCTTCCCAGGCCACGAGTGTGGTATCCTGGAAGATGTCAAAGCACATACTACCCATAAAGATTTCTAAGCAGACTAATAAGTCCTTTAATATCTCCTCTGTGGGAAGTATATTGTGACAGTGGGCCATCCACTGCCTCTGTTGCTTACTGATACCAAGGAGTTCACAAACTTGAAGTCATGCATCAGAAATGGAGGGGAATCAGCATCCTCCTCACCATCTACACCTGTAGTGACAGACTCTGAAAGGAAATGCAATGACCACTCTCTATAGTAGGCCTTCCTGAGATTGTTGCGAGGGGAATGGACACCTGAAGCAGAAGAAGAGATCCTTCTTTGCTGTAGATGTCAGCATTTGCCAGCCTGTAGCAGGCAGTGAAAGAATGTGGCAAAAGAAAGGCCAGGTGAAACAATCATGTCTGGGTACAATTAATGCAGTCAGCTATGCAAATTCAAACAATGAATAAGACACTTCTACAGTATTTAACTTGTTTCATCCAGTGTTACTGGCAGAGATGGAGAGAATTAGCCGATAGCTGAAGAATAATAATGTCTTTTTTAGTGTGGGATGACAAATCTGATAAAGATATTAATGTCCTGGTGTAAATGCAGAACAAGAAACAAAGTGAAGCGCAATCTTTCAGAGAGAAACTGTTTTACTTGATAAATTATTTAACTGTTTCTTTCTACTTCTCGGGGGGGAAAAAATCTGGGGATTCTCTAAAAATCTGACACCTTCGCAGATTACAGGTATTCTCAAGGTAATACAAGCATGTGTTTGTGACCATTTTCTAGTGGAATTTTCCTCCCACAGGCACACAAGGAAAAGTACAGTTTTGTACCTACCATAAATGTAGATGTTCGAAGATCCACATTGCTGCAGTCCTTACACTTGGGTAGTCCGCTGTCCTCGGTCGGCCCGAATATCAAAGTATAAGGCTGACGTCGGTCAGGGCGCATTTGACTGACATCAGGACGTCAGGGTACAAATGCGCATGACCGACGTCATATCCTCAGTCTTTTCTTGCCCCAGATGTCAGAAGACCCTAAAAATAAAGGTCAAAACCAAAAGACAGCAAACAACCAACCAACCACCCTTGCACTAACTATATGTACAATATATACAATATACACAATATGTACAACCCAACCCACACAACCACCTCTAACTACAGAGGGAAGGAGGGAGGTAAATTGGACTGCAGCAATGTGGATCTTCGAACATCTACATTTATGGTAGGTACAAAACTGTACTATGTTCTTCATCTCACATTGCTGCAGTCCTTACACTTGGGTAGAATCCCAAAGCAGAGGTAAGGGAGGATGGCTAACTACAAGGAAGCAGGAGCTGCCAAAATGCCCTGCAAAACAGCAGTGGCAAAACCAGCCCTGGACTTAGAGTAAAGTGGCAGGTGATAATGCCTAGAGAAAGTATGCACAGAACTCCAAGTAGCTGCCTCCAAAATATCCTTGGTTGCCACTCCCCTCAAAAAAGCTGTTGAAGTGGCAGTAGCCCTAGTGGAATGAGGCCTAACACCAGCTGGAATCTCCTTGCCATGATGGGAATAACAGAAAGCAATGCAAAACCCAATCCACTTAGAAATAGTTTGTTTTGACACAGGCTTGCCCTGAGAACTCAAAGCAAAAGAAACAAACAACTGCTGAGACTGCCTGAACCCTTTAGTTCTGTCCAAATAATAACGCAACTGCCTGTGTACATCTAAAGTGTGCAAAATCTTTTCCCCTTTATTTTGGGGATTTGCATAAAAAGTAGGCAAATGAATAGTTTGGTTTAAAGCCACACTAGAAACCACCTTAGGCATAAAGGAAGGATTAGTACGTAATGATACCCTATCCTTATGGAAAATCAAGAAAGGCTCAACCGCCATAAGGGCCTGCAATTCAGAAACCCTTCTTGCAGAGGTAATGGCCAACAAAAAGCAGTCTTCCATGATAAATATTTCAACTCAGCAGTAGCTGCAGGCTCAAAAGGTTGTAGAGTGAGTTTCTCCAACACAAAATTGAGATCCCAAGCAGGAGTAGGAGCTCTTCGTGGGGTCTTATATTCTTTGCCCCTCTAAGAAATTGCTTGAACAAAGGATGAGAAAACAATGGTGGGTCGCAATCATAGTGAGCTGAAATTGCTGCAGCATGAACTTTAATAGAAGAGAAAGACAAACCTTTGTCTAGTAACTCAGTAAGATATTGAAGAGCCACACACAAATTAGGCCCAGAAACATCAAAATCTTTTGCTGCACTCCAAAATAAAAATCTCTTCCATTTGTCTGCGTACACTTTCCTTGTACTAGGCCTTCTAGCTTCCAAAATAACATTCAAAACTTGCTGAGGAAGTGGAGGCCCACTATGGTTCAAAACAGAATATGCCAGGCTGTTAGGTGCAGAGAGTGAAGCTTGACATTTAGCAAATGGCTGTCCTCCTCGACAACAGGTGTGGAATCAAGGCAAAGGCCATGGAGGCTTCCGTATCAGACTTCTCAGTAATGGGTACCAGTGCTGTCGAGGCCAATCCGAGCTATTAAAATCATCCTTGGCTTGTCCTGTCTGACCTTTAGAAGTACCTTTGGGAGGAGAGGCAGAGGTGGAAAGGCATACACATGAAGATTGCTCCAATTGAAAGAAAGAGCATCCACTCTCCAAGCTGTGGGATGAAACCTTTTTGTGCAAAACCTTGGCAGCTGATGGTTTAGTGGAGAAGCGAACAGATCTATGTCTGGAGTTCCCCATGACACTGTCAATTTCTGAAATACATGAGGATCCAATTTCCACTCGTGGGGATCCATAATTCGTCTGCTCAACACATCTGCTAAGGAGTTCTGTGCTCCTGACAGAAACCTTGCCTGAAGATAGAGCTGTAAACTGAGAGCAGTCTCCCACAAAATCATTGCTTGCCTGCATAGAGGATAAGAATGCGTTCCCCTTGCTTGTTGATGTACCACATGACAGTTGTGTTGTCTGTTAGAATCAACACCTGCCCTGGAAGAAGTAATTCCTTGAAAGCTATTAATGCAAACTGGACTGCTAACATCTCCTTCATGTTGATATGTAGATGTTGTAGTCTGACAGGCCACTTGTTTTGTATCCACTTTCCATTTAGATGAGCTCCCCAAGCTTTGTCTGAGGCATCTGTCCTTAAAATCTGACTCGCCTCTGGCCGGGTCACAGAGAGTCCCTTGTTTAGGTGACATTCCTGAGCCCACCACAAAAATTCCTTTTGAATGCAAGGTATTATTTGAATGACAGTGTCCAGATCCTGGCAGTGCTGTGTCCAGACATTTTTGAGATACCATTGTAGCTTCCTCATATGCAGTTTGGCATTGGGAAGCACCAGAATACAAGATGCCATGAACCCTAAGGCTTGAAGGACTGTCCTTGCAGTCAGCCTGGACTGTAGAGACATTTGATGGAAATAAAGAGAAAGGCTCTATTTGATGAGATAGTTGATGGAAGTAAAGGGATAGACTCTTTTGTTTGTCCGGGGTTAAAAAGGCCATCTGGGATGCTGTATTCAGTCTCACACCCAGAAAGCACATGTCTTGAGAGGGTACTAGACTGGACTTTATTTCGTTCACAGAATACCCTAGGCATCTTAGCACTGCTATCACATATTCCAAATGATGAAGAAGCTCTTCCCTTCCTTGAGCCAGAATTAGGCAGTCGTCCAAATAAGGATAGATCTGTATTCCTTTTAGTCTGAAGAAAGCTATCACTGGAGCCAGAACTTTCGTGAACACTCTGGGCGCAGTAGATAAGCCAAAGGGCAATGCAGAGAACTGATAGTGAGAAGTCCCAGCTCGAAAACGCAGATACTTTCTGCAACTTAGTCTGATAGGAACATGAAGGTAAGCCTCCTTGAGATCCAAAGTTACCATCCAATGATCTTTGCCCAGCAAAGGTAAAAGCTGCTGCAACGTCAACATTTTGAACTTGGGAATGTCCAGATAAGTGTTGAGGATAGATAAATCCAAAATTGGTATCCACGTGTTCCCCTTCTTTGGTACTAGGAACAGGCGAGAATAAAATCCTAGGCCCACTTCTGGCAGAGGGACCGGCTGTATGGCCCCTAGTTGGAGCAACAGAGAAACCTGTTTGTGAGCCTCTATTCTTTGTTGAGGAGGAACGTCTGGCATGCCTTTGAAAGGAGGCAAGGTATGGAAATAAAACCTGTAGCCGTGGTGTATGATATCCAATACCCATCTGTCCTGGGTAATTAAACTCCAATTTTCTTTGAAAAGTGCCAACCGTCCTCCCAAAGGTGCTGCCAGACGAGCAGGCTCTGGCAGCTGAAAAGGTAGGTCATTGGGTCTGCTTACGAAAGGACTGACCCCTGCCCTCACCTGAAGCCTGTGCAGGAGAACTCCCTGTTCTAGGCCTGAAAGAGCCCTGAGCTCTGCCCTTACCACGTCTAGATCTACCCCTAGACTGGGAATCATAAGAAGGATACGTCCACCCTTTAGTAGGCCAATTTCTACTAAACTTTGGAGGCTGGACCTGCAAAAAATCTTTAACAGTCTGCATAGACTTAGCCTTGTCTTCCATTTTCTTTAAAACTGTCTCAACAGGAGGACCAAACAACACGTCAGATTGTAAAGGAGCATCTAAAATCCTTGTTTTAACATGTTCAGACAAATTCTGATCCCTCAGCCAGGCGTGCCTGCGAAGAACTGACCCAGTGGCAGCCACCCTAGACGAGGCCTGTACAGCATCAAAACCACATTGCAAAGAATGCTTACCCACCTGTTCAGAAACATGTACTAAATCTTGCAACTCTTTACAATCAATACCTACTGCCAGAGCATCAACCTTAGACTTCAATTGTGAAAGGAGATAGTTTTGGTATTTCAACATGTGAAACTGGCAATTCAGAGCCCTCATAGCAAGAGTGGAAGAAGTATAGACTTTCTTTCCCCATCTATCCAAGGCCCTAGCCTCCTTGTCTGCAGGAACCGGATTCTTAACAACAGAAGCCTTAACACCTTTAGGCCCCTGGCTAACAGTTTCTGGGTCTGCCCTAGGACTCTTAAAAGATACTTATGAGCTTCAGGCACCCTGTAATACCTATCCGGCTTAACAGGAGCAGGAGGCAAAGAATCAGGATTAAGAGAAGCCTCTGTAAAACATCTTCCACTACATCCAAAACAGGAGGTATAGCCAAAGGCCTATGCTGGGGTAAAACAGAAATTCCTAAGCCTTTTCCTGGAATCAGAGAAGTCCTGACCTTCCCACTTAAAATGCTCCCTCATGGAATGAAGAGTTTCTGAAAAGAAAAATCCTCAGGAGGAGTAGCAGAAGGAGTAGAATCATCCACATCAGAATCAGAATAAGGAGAGTACTCCTGCAAGTCTTCAGCCGAAGACTCTGAAACATCTGAAGCCTGCTCAAAACCCCCAGCTCAGGCTCCACCCTAGGTCTCTTATCAGGAGGGGGCATAGAACCCCTAATCAAAGTAATCAAATCTTCTGCCATTTTAAGCATATGCTTCTTGGGCACAGTACCTGAAGAGCTAGGGGTAACACCAACTGAAGCTAAACCTGGCCTGCCCCTGGGAGAAGCCTTTGAAACCGAAGGAGAGGGCCTAGCCACCTTAGGAAGGGAGGGGAGTATAGTAACCTGAGAAGCCCCCTCAGCCTGACTTGTCTCCTGAGAGGCCACATCTTGCAATAATAATGTCTCACCCTGGGAACACAAAGAAACCTCCGGTGGAGCCACCGGCTCCACCGACATCTCTAAAGAACCGGCGTCCGGTACAGACGGTTCTTCTAGCCTAGGCTTAACTGCCTTGTCCTTGCGCTTCTTCGAAGAAGCGGCCGGAGCATCCGACGGCATTTTATAGTTGCACCGCTTCCCAAAGACTAACCTTGCACAATCCAACCTTCTCTTTATAGTGCGTTTATTAAATCTAGCACAAGAGCGACAGCCAACAACGTCGTGCTCAGGCCCTAAGCAAGGAATACACAAAGTATGATAATCTCTATGCGGTATCTGTTTCCCACAAGAAATGCAATTATTGACTTTTTCTGACATCCGGTAAATGACTGAGGCAAGAAAAAACCAAAATATTCCCCAACGGGGTACTTAGCCAACTTTGAACTTGGTCTGAAACTTCTAAATCGAAAAATCTCAGAACGCCAACCGGCACTTGCAATGCTGCTTCTGCATCGGACCATGCGGCAAAAAAGACTGAGGATATGACGTCGGTCATGCGCATTTGTACCCTGACGTCCTGATGTCAGTCAAATGCGCCCTGACCGACATCAGCCTTATACTTTGATATTCGGGCCGACCGAGGACAGCGGACTACCCAAGTGTAAGGACTGCAGCAATGTGAGATGAAGAACATCGAATGTTACCTGATCACAAACAGAAGATGCACAAAATTAAGTTTGAGGAAAAAGATAAATAAATAAATAAATAAAAATAAAAACACTAAAGTTTCAAAACACAGAAAGTGGAAACTACAGGTGGAAAAATCAGAATGACTCAAAACTTGGGGGGGGGGGGGTCTTAGAATACATCAACAAAGAGCCTGGGAAAAATGTCCGGGACTTCTTTTGGCAAACTGCATTTATACTGCATATAACATCAAGGAAATGTTCTACACTCTGCAGCTTGGATCAAAGAACGTGATGTCCTGAACCCTTCAGTGCATAGGCTGCTAATCAAACCAGAGTCATCTGGCTAACAGTACAGAGGAAATTTCTGTTGTCTTTTATGGTAAATATATGTTCATGGCGTCTAGTTTGACTACAAAACATCACAATCATAAAGTCAAAGAAAAAAACACAAACAAAACATGTTTCTGCAAGTAGGCAAGCCCTCATGCACTCCCCACCCTCCTGTACACTCGGTAAAAATTCATATCAAGTTTGGGCAACTTTGATGGTAAGGGGAACCTTTACTAACGCCAAAATACTGCAATCCTGAAATAAGTAGATGCACATTAAACAATAATACTGACTTTGTCAAAAGCAATGTGTGACTATTTGAATTTTAACATTAAAGGACTCAAATGATCATTACGCTGCCAGAACAGCATGGAATCTGCCTCTCCTGCATAAAAGCTGCAGGTGGTATTCGACAACTTGCTTGCATGCATCAGTACCTGTAAAGTTTTATCACCATCATTTCAACAAATTGCCTGCCATTCCTCTATATAAAATAAAGATTACAGTAAAGTAACTCAAATTTTACCATATGCAAATACTCACAAGCATTTTAAATTAACTTCCTCAACTTACCCATGATAAGAAAGTGAGCAACCTGAAGTCTGTAAAATTTGAAGGAAACTAAGGTGATTAGGAGGCAAACTGCATGGAATACCACAAGACCAATTAGCCATGGTTCAGTCCAATCAATCTGCAATATACAACGAAATGCCAAATGATTTGAAAAAATACCAAACATCTAAGGAAAAAAAATCTCTGAAAAATACTGTAATGCAGAAAGAGTTTAAAACTACTTGCAAAGTAAAAATGAAACTATAAAACAGTATCGGTGCCGTTCTACTCATGGAAGTTCCACTGTTGCCCTACTTCTGGCTTCTGTTGTCCGTTGCATTCCCTCAGCTATGTCTACACTGGATTGCCACCATCATTTTCCAAGCAAGGCAGATTTAACAACATACACAGGAATCAGATGCATCACTATACAGATCAGACTAGACTAAGCATAATATTAAAGGTTTGTTCCAATGTGGATGTCCAAACATCGTAACTTTCCTCATCGTGGTATATACCCAAGCGATTCACAGACCTCTTTTCCACCATTATTTTTCTCCTGGCAAAATCAACAGCATGGACATCGGTCTCTCTGATAAAGCTGCATGCAAACAGCTCAGTCTGAGGGAGAGGCTAACACAAATTAGCCATGTGTTTTCCACCAGAAATGGTGCTACAAGTCTAATGCTGAGCAGTTGCTCTAAATCCCTCTAACAGGTTGTATATTTTTTGTTACTAGGAAAAAGTGAATGAGGTCTTTTGAAAGTGTTCACCCATTCCACTGTATGGGACTGGTTGTGGTTTGAATTGTGAATGCAGGTAGGTAAACCGGAACCAAAGAATTGTGTGTATGAGGGCACCCGCGAACCTTTTCAAATATATGTGTGTGTGTGTGTGTGTGTGTGTGTGTGTGTGTGCGCGTGCGCGCGCGCGTGTGCCTGCGTGTGCGTATATACATACACACACGCATGCAGTGGATATAAAAAGTTTACACACCCCTGTTAAAATGGCAGGTTTTTGTGATATAAAAAAATGAGACCACAATAAATCATTTCAGAACTTTTCCCAACTTAAATGTGACCTATAACCTGTACAATTCAATTGAAAAACAAATCTGTTAGGGGAAAAAATATAAAAAATGTACAATATGCTGGTTGCATAAATGTGCACATCCTTAAACTAATACTTTGCTGAAGCACCTTTTGATTTAATTATAGCATTCAATCTTCTTGGGTACACACCTGCCATCAATTAAAGAGGTTCTGATTAACCTCAAATAAAGTTCAGCTGTCCTAGTAGGATTTTCCTGACATTTACTCAGTTGCCTGCTACAGCAAAAGCCATGGTTCGCAGAGAGCTTATAAAGCATCAAAGGGATCTCATTGCTGAAAGGTATCAGTCAGGGACTGGTACAAAAAACTTTCCACAGCATTGGATATGCCATGGAACACAGTGAAGACTTTCATCAAAAAGTGGAGAAAATATGGGACAACAGTGATGTTGCAACGAAGTGGACGTCCATCCAAAACTGACAAAAGACAAGATGAAAACTGGTCAGGGAGGCTGCCAAGAGACCTACAGCAACAGTGAAGGAGCTGCAGGAATTTCTGGCAAGTACTGGTTGTGTACTACATACGACAACAATCTCCCGTATTCTCCATATGTCTGGGCTATGGGGTAGGGTTGCAAGACGGAAGCCTTTTCTTACACGGAAAAACATCCAGACCCAGCTAAAATTTGCAAAATAATATATTAGGTCTCCCAAAAGCATATCGGAAAATGTGTTATGATATGATGAGACCAAGGATGAACTTTTTGGCCAAAATTCCAAAAGATACATTTGGCATAAAAACAACTCTTTGCATAACCAAAAGAACACCATATCCACTGTGAAGCATGGTGGTGGCAGTATCATACTTTGGGGTTGCTTTTCTTCAGCTGGAACTGGGGCTTTAGTCAAGGTGGAGCGAATTATGAACAGTTCCAAATACCAGTCACTTTTGGCCCAAAACCTTCAGGTATCTGCTAGAAAGCTGAAGATGAAGAGGAATTTCACCTTTCAACACGACAATGACCTTAAGCATACATCCAAATCAACAAAAGAATGGCTTCACCAGAAGAAAATTAAAGTTTTGGAATGACCCAGCCAGAGCACAGACCTAAATCTAATAGAAAATCTGTAGGGTGACCTGAAGAGGACTGTGCACAAGCGATGTCCGTGCAATCTGACAGATTTGGAGCACTTTTGCAAGGAAGAGTGGGCAAATACTGCCACGTCAAGATGTGCCATATTGATAGCGTCCTACCCAAGAAGGCTGAATGCTGTAATTAAATCAAAAGGTGCTTCAACAAAGTATTAGTTTAAGGGTGTGCACACTTGTGTAACCAGCATATTGTACATTTTTTATTTGTTTACATTTATTCCCCCAACAGATTTGTTTGTTTTTCAATTGAATTGTACAGGTTATAAGGTCAGATTAAAGGTGAGAAAAGTTTTTAGATGATTTATTTTGGTCTCTCTTTTTTTTTTTTTTTATATCACAAAAACCTGGCACTTTAACAGGGGTGTGTACACTTTTTATATCCACTGTATAGAATACACACACATACACATATACATACATACACATTTTATATATATACACACATATATATATATATATATATATATATATATATATATATATGCATATATATATATATATATATATATATATATATATATACGTAAATATATACATAAATATATATATATATATGGGTCTACCTGACATTGCCGACAGTCCTGAATGCCGACACCATATGATCGACATTCATAAAGCCGACAATGCAGAATCAGCAACTCTCTATAGTGCGGAATGGAAAGATTGCCATTCCTGCACTGTAGTGCGATCTCGGAGTTGGTAAATTAAAGTTATGGGGGGTGTGGGTGGTGGAGCCCCCCTGCTAGCAGTTGAAAGGAAATTTTATTTTCCTTTTTCATGGTCTACTTACAATGGCGATGTCGGTCATATGGTGTTGGCCATATGGTTGTCGGCAAGCTATGGAGAGGATCATAATGGAGCTCATAAACAAAGATATAGGGGACTTGCAGACATTGGACCCGACCCAGTTTGGCTTTGTCAAGGGAAGATCATGCCTTTTGAACTTGGTCGACTTCTTCGAAACAGTCACCAAGGCCATTGATGAGGGAAAGGCAGTCCATATAGCCTACCTTGACCTTGCAAAGGCTTTCGACACAATACCCCACTCGGGTATTGTAGAAAAACTTACCAGCTTAAATGTAAACCCATATGTCACAAGATGGGTTGCAAACTGGCTTAAGGACAGAACCCACAGGGTTAGAGTTGCTGGCGCTGTGTCAGACTCCAAGCCGGTCACAAGTGGTGTCCCACAGGGCTCGGTCCTTGGCCCTATTGTTTGGCATCTACTTCTCAGAAGTACAGGCCAACATAGGAGGACTTTGGCTGACAAAGTTTGCAGGCGACTGCAAACTGGCCATAGTGGAAAGTGCATCAGACACGGATATCCTTCAGAAGGGACTCACGGAAACAGATAGCTGGTGCCAGAGCCATGGCCTGAAGTTAAACGCCAAAAAATGTATAGTCATACCCTTCAGGAAAAACAAGGTAACCCCAAGCTACCATATAGGTGGCAATCCACTAAGCACAGAAGAGGTTATCAGGGACCTGGGGACCCAGGTTGACAGTGGCCTTTCTTTTGACACTCACATTGCTAAAGTGGTTAGAAAGACCTTCTACATTGCCCACCTGATCATGAAGGGATTCACATCCAGATCTAGTGAGATCATTGTTCCCCTGTACTCTTCACAGACCAATGATCGAGTACAATGCCCCATTCGGGATGTATCTCACCCGACATCTGCAGCAATTGGAGAGACCCCAAAAGTTCCTCACCAAAAGGATAAAGGGACTCCAAAATCTGTCATATGCTGCCAGATTGAAGAAACTCCAGCTCTATTCAGTCGCATACCGTCTGCTCAGAGGTGACATATGCCTGACATACAAGGCCATGTCCAACCCGGAATTAATGGACATGCTCCACCTCAAAAAATCCAAATCCACTAAAACCACTAGAGCAAGCGACTTAAACCTTCGCACAGATATAAATAGGACGTGCTGGAGGGATAGATTTATCACTCAGAGACTCCCTATGCTGTGGAATAAAATCCCGGTCCATGTGAGGCAGAGCACCTCGCTGACTCTGTTCAAGAGAAATCTAGACCTGTGGATGGGAGATCGTAGGTTTACCCCGGGAATCATCTCTGTGTCACTGCTGGACAGAGGCACAACAAACTAATGGGCACAGTATTTTTTCATATAAGGGGTGGCGTAAGCCACAAAAATTTGGGCTAGGCTTATAAATGCCTTAGGGCAGATAGCCTAGTATAAACCTATGAACCTATGAAATTTCGGCATTGTGAAGTAGATCCATATATATATATATATATATATATATATATATATATATATATATATATATATATATATAAATACACACCGTGTGTGTGCGTGTGTGGGGGCATATCTCAGGTACACATATTGACGGATGCCAATGCTACAGTGATACATTGGTTGGTACGGAGAACACTAGCACAGTCTGGTGTACCCGTGCAGAATCTGAATGAGGGATATATATATATATATATTTTTTTATCACCAGTTAAACAAGGTGTTTCACTATGTGGCTTTATTTTCTGATTGAATCAAAGGTTCTTACATTGCACTAATAGACCAACCAACATTAGGCAGTTAGTGCTGGTGCTGAGAATTTCTAACCCCCACGGTGAGTGCTTCTCCAATGATGATATTTCACTGGTTACAAACTGGCTAAGGACCTCATTTCATGTACTCTATTCAGATGCATTAAATAGAAGTTATGTTCTTACCATAACGTTCCATGTTAGTTGTCTTCTTCTCGCCTTCTTTCTTGCTGGATGGGTTCGGAGCCGACCTCGGCTCCGACTCGGCCACTCTAAAAGCTCGAGAGTTGGTTCCACCGGCTCGAGGCTCCCCTTATATCCCACAATGCTAGGCGTGTATTACCTCAGATCTCGTTTGTAAGCTAGGCCCAGCTAATAATAAAACCAGAACTACTGGAAAGGGAGAATCCACCTCTATAAAAAGGAAAAAAGGATGTGACCTGAAGCCTGATCCAGGAATATATGCACAGCAGAGCATATACCTATAGCAATAGAGGTGGTAGAAAGAGAGGTCACAATCAAACTCCTCTAGGTCTGTCCAGGCCAGGGGGAAGGAGGGACGAAGAAAGAAGGCGAGAAGAAGACAACTAACATGGAACGTTATGGTAAAAACATAACTTCTATATGTTAAGTTGTCTATCTCGCCTTCATTCTTGCTGGATGGGACCGCGTCCCTAGCACCTTGTCCCGGGTGGCCTATTGGAACAGACTCTTGAGAACAGTGACACCAAAGTTAGCTCTATGTCTAGAAGCTAAATCCAACTTATAATGTGAAATGAAAGTGTGAGGAGTAGCCCAAGTAGCCGCTGCACAAATGGTGTCAATAGGCAGCCTGTCTTGGAAGGCTATAGAAGTAGCCAAAGCTCTGGTGGAGTGGGCCTTAGGTTTGTTAGGCAGCTTTTGGTGTCTAATTTCATAAACAAGGGAAATCAGAGATGTTAGCCATCTGGATAGTGATACCTTTGAAACTGAAAGTCCCTTTCTGCCTTCTGCATAAGAGACAAACAACTGGTCAGTTTTTCTGAATTGTTTGGTCCTATCCAAATAGTACCTTAACTGACGATGAACATCTAGCCAATGCAATTTTTGTTCAGACCTGTTAGAAAATTCTGGAAAAAACACAGGGAGGTCAATGCTTTGATTTAGGTTAGACGCAGAGGCTACTTTAGGTAAAAAAGATTGGTTCGTAAGGATACCCTGTCTTTATGGAACAACAGATATGGTTGTCGATAGCTGAGTGCATGAAGTTCTGGGACCCTTCTAGCTGAAGTAACAGCTACCAGAAAGAGAGTCGTCCATGACAGCAATTTCAATGAACAGGAAGCTGCAGGTTCGAAAGGGGGAAGAATCAAAGAAGTGAGAACTAAATTAAGGTCCCAAGAAGGAGGAGGATTTCTTATAGGAGGTCTGAGTAGAAAAACTCCCTTCAAAAAGGCTTTGCAAAGCTTGCGAGACATGATGGCAGAATCTGAAATGCCCACATGAAAGTTAGATATAGCTGCCAATTGGACTTTGAGAGTAGAAGGAGATGAACCTGCGTGAAAGAGTTCAGCTAGAAAATCAAGAACTATTTGGATGGGAGCAGTGAAAGGATCTAAGTCCCTTCCTTGAGCCCAATAGGCAAAACGTTTCCACTTACTAAGATAAATCTTTCGAGTGGAAGATTTATGGGAAGCTATTAAAATATATCGAACAGTGTGAGATATTTGAGGAAGCCTGGCTAAGGTAGGAACTGGAGGAAAGTACAGTTTTGTACCTACCATAAATGTAGATGTCCGATAGGAATGCATCTGCAGTCCTTACAAATGGGTTGTCCTGTCGTCAGGCAGCCCTTCGGTCGGCCGGATTCCAAAGTCTGGGTCTGGCCTCGGCTGGTGTCGCGCTTCACCCGACGTCATAGCTGCAGTTATTCGGGTATAAAAGCATCAGCCGACGCCATTTTCCTCAGTGTTTCTTGCCCCAGATGCCAGGTGCCCTCTTGGAAGGCTAAATTTGAATAAATGCCAATGTTTCCAAATGGTAGAGAGCAAACACAAAAATAAGCATGTATGTACATATATACAAACAAATACACCATAATAGATCCCCCCCAGCTAGCTATAAGGTGGGCAAATACCCTAGGAGTACCACAGAGGGGAAGGCGGGTAGGTAATCCTGACTGCAGATGCATTCCTATTGGACATCTACATTTATGGTAGGTACAAAACTGTACTATGTCCTTCAAGGATGCATCTGCAGTCCTTACAAATGGGTAGAATACCATAGCCAAACTAGGGGAGGAGGTAACAGGAGAGATTATGGTGTAGTTAGGATCCCTTGCAAAACAGCAGAGGCAAAACCTGCTCGGGATCTAGAGTATAAAGGTAAATTATAATGCTTGGCAAATGTATGCACGGAGGTCCAAGTAGCAGCCTCTATAATGTCCTTGGTAGCCACTCCTCGTAAGAAGGCTGTGGTAGTGGCTGTAGCCCTTGTAGAGTGAGGCCTGATGTTTTCTGGAGTTTTCTTTCCATGGTAAGAGTAACAAAATCTAATGCAATTTCCTATCCACTTTGAGATTGTCTGTTTTGAAATAGCTTTTCCTTCCCTTCCTGTTGCATATGCTACCAGTAGCTGGTCAGTTTTTCTGTTGCTCTTGGTCCTGACCAGGTAGTAGCGTAACTGTCTGTGTACATCCAAGGTATGCAACAGTCTTTCTCCCCTGTTCTGTGGGTTGGGGAAGAATGTAGGTAGGTGGATAGCCTGGTTTAAAGACATACTGGATACCACCTTAGGCATAAATGTAGGATTTGTTCTCATGGACACTCTATCTTGATGGAAGATCAGGAAGGGTTGTACTTCCATTAATGCCTGTAGTTCAGAAACCCTTCTTGCTGAAGTGATTGCCAGCAGGAAAGCAGTTTTCCATGATAAGTATTGCATCTCTGCTGTTGCTGCTGGTTCGAAAGGAGGAAGTGTCAATTTTTCTAGCACAAAGTTAAAGTCCCATGCTGGTAATGGTGGTTTCCTAGGAGGTTTTACATTTTTAATTCCCCTCAGAAACTGCCTGAGCAGAGGGTGTGAGAAGACTGGAGGATCCAAGCTGTATTCTGCTGAAATAGCTGATGCATGTATCTTGATGGAAGAATAGGACAGGCCTGAGTGGAAAAGCTCTGCCAAGTATTCCAGGATGCTGGCTATGTTTACCAGTGACACATCTTCTCCCCTTGCAGTACTCCAAATGTGATATCGTTTCCATTTTGCTGCATAATTCTTTCTTGTTGAGGGTCTGCGAGCCTCAATGATAATGTCTTTAACCCTTTGTGATAAATGTGGGTTAATTGATCTTATGCAATGTTCCAGGCAGTCAGCTGCAGAGTTTTCAGGTTTGGATGCAGGTTGTTGTAGTTGTTCTGTGTTAACAGTAATGGAACCAGGGGTAGTGTCCATATTTGTTCCCGAGACATGCTCCTTAGTAATGGGTACCAATGTTGCCTTGGCCAGTCTGGAGCTATCAGAATGATCCTTAGACGTTCCTCTTTGATCTTCAATAGCACCTTGTGCATCAAAGGAAGTGGTGGGAATGCATATGCTGTCAGGTTCTTCCAACTGAAAGATAGGGAGTCCACTTTCCAAGCAAGTGGGTGGTACGTCCTTGTGCAGAATTTCTTTAGTTGGTGATTCCGTGGGGATGCAAATAAGTCTATTTCTGGGAGTCCCCATTTTCTTGTAATGGCTTTGAAGATGTCCGGATGTAGCATCCATTCGTGGGCATCCGTGGTAGTCCTGCTTAATATGTCTGCTAGAATGTTTTCTTTTCCCGGTACAAAAATTGCCTGTAACTGAATGTTGTAGCTCAGAGCCACATTCCATAGGTCCAGTGCCATCCGGCATAGAGGGTATGAATGTGTGCCTCCCTGTTTGTTGATGTACCACATCACTGTGGTGTTGTCTGTCCTTATTATCAACTGACCTTCTTGGAGGAATGGTCTGAATGTCTGGATTGCCAATTTTACTGCCAGCATTTCCTTTAAATTTATGTGCAGGTGCAACTGGTCTTGAGTCCATAAGCCTTGTATGCACTTGTCCAGCATGTGGGCCCCCCAACCGAGGTCTGAGGCGTCCGTCGTGATGGTTTGGCTTGGTTGAATGCTGTAGAAGGGCAATCCTGTGTTTGATTGGCAGGCCTGAGCCCACCATAGGAACTCTTGCTTTAGGCATGGGATAATTGGAATTTTGGTTTCTAGGCTGTGCTTGTGTTGAGACCATAAATTCTTTAGGTACCACTGTAGCTTTCTCATATGCAGTCTGGCATGAGGTACCAGTATTATGCAGGATGCCATGAAGCCCAGGGCTTGCAGTACTTTTCTTGCTGTAAGATGGTTCTGCTTTGTCAATGCCAAGAAGTAGAGAGGTAGTTGCTCTTGTTTTTCTACAGTTAGGAATGCCATTTGCTTTGTTGTGTCCAGTTCTGCACCCAAAAAGGTTATTCTTTGGGATGGTATCAGTCTTGACTTTTTTATATTGACTGTATATCCCAGGGCTTGTAGCAGGTAAATGACTCTTTGTAAGTCTTCTGTTAGCTTGTTTGTGCTGTCCGCTTGTATCAGGCAGTCATCCAGGTAGGGATAAATTTGTATTCCCTGAAGCCTGCAATGGGCAATTACTGATGCCAGGCATTTCGTGAACACTCTGGGCGCAGTAGATAAGCCAAAGGGCAATGCTGAGAATTGATAATGCTCTGATCCTGCAAGAAATCTGAGGTATCTTCTGCAATTTGGTCGAATGGGGACGTGCAGGTATGCCTCCTTGAGATCTAGAGTTACCAGCCAAGACTCCTTGCCCAGCATGGGAAGAAGCTGCTGTAGAGTCAGCATTTTGAATTTTGGAACAATGAGGAATGTGTTTAAAGCGGACAGGTCGAGAATAGGCCTCCATTTGCTCTCTTTTCTTGGTACCAGGAAGAGTCTGGAGTAAAATCCCTTGCCTTGTTCCATAGATGGTACAGTAAAATCCCTTTCCTTGTTCCATAGATGGTACCTTTTCCATGGCTCTCATCCTTAATAACTGAGATATTTGTTTTAGAGCTTCTGCCTTTTGAGTTGGTGGTAGGTTTGGCATTCCTCTCTTTCCTGGTAGAGTATGGAAATGAAACCTGTAACCTTGGTCTATAGTTTGCAAAATCCACTTGTCCCTTGTGATGTAATGCCAGTTCTTTGAAAATAAAGCTAGCTTTCCGCCTAAGGGTGCTTCTAGTTGTTCCCTGGTAGGCGGTGTCAGAGCCAAGTCACTGTGATTGTCCTGTTGCAGTGGCGGTGGCTGCGTCTGTGCCTCGCTGGTTGTTACTCTGCCACTGGCGTCCCCTGTAGGCACCCCTGGATTGGTTTCTGCCTCTTGATCTCCTATTCCTGCCTCTCTGTGCTTTAGAGGAGTCTGGAAAGGACCAATTTTTGGAGGGCCAGTTCCGGCTAAACCTTGGAGGTTGGACTTGTAAGAAATCTTGCACAGATTTTGCCTTCTCCTCCATCTTCTTCAGTACCTGTTGTGCAGGAGAACCAAATAAGTTGGCCTTGTCCATGGGCGCATCTAATAGCTTTGATTTGACATGGTCCGGTAAGGCCTGCTCTTTCAACCAGGCATGTCTTCTGATAACTGTGCCAGTCATGGCTGATCTAAAGGAAGCCTCCAGTGCATCATAGCCGCATTTTAAAGAATGGTTACTAACTTGCTGAATGTTATGTACCATTTCCTGAACATACTTCTTATCAAAAGGTTCATCAGAGGACAGTTTTTTAGTTAACTGGTCTAGCATAAATTCTTGATATTATATCATGTGAAATTGACAGTTCAAGGCCCTGGCTGACAAAGTAGCAGAAGTGTAAACTTTTTTACCCCATCTCTCTAAGGACCTGGATTCCCTTTCAGAGGGGAGGGGGTTTTTAGCAGAGGTAGAAGCTACAGCCTTAGGTCCCTGGGAGATAGTCTCGGGATCTGCAAAAGGAGCCTTGTATAAATGGTGATGTGTGTCCGGGACCCTGTAGAAAGTACAGTTTTGTACCTACCATAAATGTAGATGTCCGAACAGGATAGCATCTGCAGTCCTTACAAATGGGTTGTCCTGTCAGGCAGCCCTTCGGTCGGCCGGATTCCAAAGTCTGGGTCTGGCCTCGGCTGGTGTCGCACTTCACCCGACGTCATCTCTGCTGGTCTTCGGGTATAAAGGCATCAGCCGACGCCATTTTCCTCAGTGTTTCTTGCCCCAGATGCCAGTTGCCCTCTTGGATAGCTAGATTTTGGGTAAATGCCAATGTTTCCAAAAAAGTAGAAGGCAAACACAAAAAATAAGCATGTATGTACATATATACAAACAAATACACCATAAGAGATCCCCCCCCAGCTAGCTATTAGGTGGGCAAATACCCTAGGAGTACCACAGAGGGGACGGAGGGTGGGTAATCCTGACTGCAGATGCTATCCTGTTCGGACATCTACATTTATGGTAGGTACAAAACTGTACTATGTCCTTCAAGGATGCATCTGCAGTCCTTACAAATGGGTAGAATACCATAGCCAAACTAGGGGAGGAGGAAGAAGAATTATGGTGTAGTTAGGATCCCTTGCAAAACAGCAGTGGCAAACCCTGCTCGGGATCTAGAGTATAGAGGTAAGTTATAATGCTTGGCAAATGTATGCACGGAGGTCCAAGTAGCCGCCTCAATAATGTCCTTGGTAGCCACTCCTCGTAAGAAATCTGTGGTAGTGGCTGTAGCCCTTGTAGAATGAGGCCTTATGTTCTGTGGAATTTGCTTTCCATGGTAGGAGTAACAGAATCTTATGCAATTTCCTATCCACTTGGAGATTGTCTGTTTGGAAATTGCTTTTCCTTCCCTTCCTGTTGCATAAGCTACTAGAAGCTGGTCAGTTTTTCTATTGCCCTTGGTTCTGTCCAGGTAGTAGCAACTGTCTATGTACATCCAAGGTATGCAGCAGTCTTTCCCCCCTGTTCTGTGGGTTGGGAAAGAAGGTAGGTAGGTGGATAGCCTGGTTTAGAGACACTCTGGATACCACCTTAGGCATAAATGTAGGATTAGTTCTCATGGACACTCTATCTTGATGGAAGATTAGGAAGGGTTGTACTGCCATTAAAGCCTGTAGTTCTGAAACCCTTCTTGCTGAAGTAATTGCCAGTAGGAAAGCAGTTTTCCAGGATAGGTGTTGAAGATCTGCTGTTGCTGCTGGTTCGAATGGAGGGAGTGTCAATTTTTCTAGCACAAAGTTCAAGTCCCATGCTGGTAATGGTGGTTTCCTAGGAGGTTTTACATTCTTAATTCCTCTCAGGAACTGCCTGAGTAGAGGATGTGAGAAGACAGGGGATCAAGCTGTATTCTGCAGAAATAGCTGATGCATGTATCTTGATGGAGGAATAGGACAGGCCTGTATGGAGAAGCTCTGCCAAATACTCCAGGATGTTGGCAATATCTACCTTTGACACATCTTTCCCTCTTTCAGTACTCCAAATGACAAACCTTTTCCATTTTCCTGCATAGTTCCTTCTTGTTGAAGGTCTGCGGGCCTCAAGGATAATGTCTTTAACCCTTTGGGATAAATCTGGGTTAGTTGCTCTTATGTAATGTTCCAGGCAGTCAATTGTAGAGTTTTCAGGTTTGGATGCAGGATGTTGTAGTCGCTCTGAGTTAACATCAAAGGAATCAGGGGTAGTGTCCACGGTTCCCCCAGAGACATGCTTCTCAGTAATGGGTACCAATGTTGTCTTGGCCAATTTGGAGCTATCAGAATTAACCTTGGACGTTCCTCTTTGATTTTCAGTAGTACCTTGTGCATCAAAGGGAGGGGTGGAAATGCATATGCTGTCAGGCCTTTCCAACTGAAGGATAGAGAGTCCACCTTCCAAGCAAGTGGGTGGTATGTCCTTGTGCAGAATTTCTTGAGCTGGTGATTGAGTGGGGATGCGAATAGGTCTATTTGTGGCATTCCCCATTTCTTTGTGATGGCCTTGAAGATATCCGGGTGTAGCATCCATTCGTGAGCATCCGAGGTAGTTCTGCTTAATATGTCTGCTAGGATGTTTTCTTTTCCCGGTACAAATATTGCCTGTAACTGAATGTTGTAGCTGAGAGCCATATTCCATAGGTCCAGAGCCATTCGGCATAGGGGGTATGAATGAGTGCCTCCCTGTTTGTTGATGTACCACATGACTGTGGTGTTGTCTGTCCTTATCATCAATTGGCCTTCTTTGAGGAATGGTCTGAAATTCTGGATTGCTAGTTTTACTGCCAGCATCTCTTTTGATTTATGTGCAGGTGCAGCTGATCTGGAGTCCATAAGCCTTGAATGCACTTGTCCAGCATGTGGGCCCCCCAACCGAGGTCTGAGGCGTCCGTTGTGATGGTTTGGCTTGTTTGAATGTTGTGGAAGGACAAACCTGGGTTTGACTGGCATGCCTAAGCCCACCATAGGAACTCTTGTTTCAGGCATGGGATTAGTGGTATTTCGGTTTCCAAGCTGTGCCTGTGTTGAGACCATAAATTCTTTAGGTACCACTGTAGCTTTCTCATATGCAGTCTGGCATGGGGGACCAGGATTATGCAGGATGCCATGAAGCCCAAGGCCTGCAGTACTTTTCTTGCTGTTAGTTTGTTCTGTTTTGTCAATACCAAGAAGTAAAGAGGAAGTTGTTCTTGTTTTTCTGCAATTAGGAATGCCATCTGTTTTACTGTGTCCAATTCTGCACCCAAGAATGTTCTTGTTTGGGATGGTATCAGTCTTGACTTTTTTAAATTGACTGTGTATCCCAGGGCTTGTAGTAAGCAAATGACTCTTTGTAAGTCTTGTGTCAGCTTGCTTTTGTTGTCCGCTTGAATCAGGCAGTCGTCCAGGTATGGATAAATTTGGATTCCCTGAAGCCTGCAATGAGCGATTACTGATGCCAGGCATTTCGTGAACACTCTGGGCGCAGTAGATAAGCCAAAGGGCAATGCTGAGAATTGATAATGCTCTGATCCTGCAAGAAATCTGAGGTATCTTCTGCAATTTGGTCGTATGGGGACGTGCAGGTATGCCTCCTTGAGCTCTAGAGTTACCAGCCAATACTCCTTGCCCAGCATGGGAAGAAGTTGCTGTAGGGTCAGCATTTTGAATTTTGGAACAATGATGAATGTGTTTAAATGGACAGGTCGAGAATAGGTCTCCAACTTTTCTCTTTTCTTGGTACTAGGAAGAGTCTGGAGTAAAATCCCTTGCCCTGTTCTGTAGGTGGTACCCTTTCCACAGCTCTCATCATTGTTAATTGAGCTATTTGTTTTAGAGCTTCTGTCTTTTGATTTGGTGGTAGGTTTGGCATTCCTCTTTTTACTGGTAAGGTGTGGAAGTGAAACCTGTAGCCTTGGTCTATAGTTTGCAAAATCCACTTGTCTCTTGTGATATAGTGCCAGTTTTTTGAAAATAAGGCTAATTTTCCGCCTAAGGGTGCTGCTATTTGTTCCCTGGTAGGCGGTGTGAGGGTCAAGTCACTGTGATTGTCCTGTTGCAGTGGTAGTGGTTGTATCTGTGCCTCGTTGGTTATTGCCTTGCCACTGGCGTCCCCTGTAGGCACCTCCTATGGATTGATTTCTCCCTCTGGAACGCCTATTCCTGCCTCTCTGAGGTTTAGAGGAGTCTGGAAAGGACCAATTTTTGGAAGGCCAGTTCCTGCTAAACCTTGGAGGCTGAACCTGTAGGAAATCTTTAACTGTTTGTACAGATTTTGCCTTCTCTTCCATTTTCTTCATTACTTGTTGGGCAGGAGAACCAAATAGACTGACCTTATCCATAGGAGCATCTAATAGCTTTGCTTTAACATGATCCGGCAAGACCTGTTCTTTCAACCATGCATGCCTTCTTATAACTGTGCCAGTCATGGCTGATCTAAATGAAGCCTCCAGTGCATCATAGCCACATTTTAAAGAATGGTTACTAACCTGCTGAATGTTATTCAACATTTCTAGAACATATTTCTTATCTAAGGAATCATCAGAGGACAGTTTCTTAGTTAACTGATCAAGCATAAACTCTTGGTATTGGATCATATGAAACTGACAGTTTAAAGCTCTAGCTGAGAGAGTAGCAGAGGTGTATACTTTTTTACCCCATCTCTCTAAGGACCTGGATTCCCTTTCAGAAGGGAGGGGGTTTTTCGCTGAGGACGAAGCTACTGCCTTAGGTCCCTGGGAGATAGTCTCAGGATCTGCAAAAGGAGCCTTGTATAAGTGGTGATGAGTGTCCGGTACCCTGTAGAACCTATCGGGCTTAGCAGGGGCTGGAGGTAAAGTATCAGGAGCAGTGCAAACATCATTAAATGCATCATCCACAACAGGAAGAACTGGAGGTATAGCTAAGGGCCTATGTTGCGGTAAGTGTAAAAAGGTCCTAAGCCTTTTCTTGAATCTGAGAAATCTTGTCCCTGCCATTGGAATTGCTCTCTCATGGCATGTAAGGTTTCCCCAAAGGAAAATTCCTCTGGTGGAGAGGCAGAAGGAATAGATTCTTCAGCATCGGAATCTTCATAAGTAGAAAAAGGAGCCTCAGGATGGTCTGTATTGTCTGTATCATCAGAAGAGTCATCTGAGGACACTGGCTCGGGGGGCTCTGCTCTAGGTCTCTTTTCTGGAGGTTGAGAGGCCCTGTCTGGGTGAGATTGGGATCCCCTTATTAAAGAGATGAGATCCTCTGCCAGAGTAAGCATTTGGGAACTGGAACTGGGCCTGTGAGAGGGGGGCTTAACAGGCACAGACTTAGCAGTTTTGGCTGCTTTAGCCCTGGCAAAGGCCTTTATAGACATGGCTGCAGGAGGCCTAGCAGCACCACGTGCTGGGGTAGAGACATCCAAAGGGATGGTGTCTGATAATTCTGGAGAAACCACATTAGTAGGCAAAACTTCAGAGGCCAATTCGACTAGGGTAGAAGGGGCCTCGGTAGTAGTCATGGATTCGGCTGTAGATTGACCTGTTTGCTCGGTTTCGGCCGAAACAGAGACACTCGCGGTTTGCTTAACCGTGGTTTTGGCCGAAACCGCGGACCGCGAGTGTCGGTCCTTTTCTTTGCGTTTTTTAACAATTTGAGTAGTCGGAGGATCCGACGGCATAATGTACGCAAAATCTGAGCCGAAAAACTGTTCAGCAAACTCCGACCGGCCTAAGCGCTCGGTTGAAGGAAGCACAGGCTAAACAAGCTGCTACGTCGTGGTCTGGGCCTAAACAAGGTAAGCAGTAAGAGTGGAAATCTTTATGAGGTATTTGTTTCCCACAAGTTAAACAGTTATTCACTTTTTCTGACATCGGCTGAGGCAAGAAAGAGTCCCCAACGGGTACTTAGCTTTTTAGAAGTCTTCGAAGTAGTATTCGGTAGTAGTAATCTCTGGATCTGACCGACCGGCACTTGCGAACAGCTTCTGCTTCGGGCGCCACGCGGCAAGAAAGACTGAGGAAAATGGCGTCGGCTGATGCCTTTATACCCGAAGACCAGCAGAGATGACGTCGGGTGAAGTGCGACACCAGCCGAGGCCAGACCCAGACTTTGGAATCCGGCCGACCGAAGGGCTGCCTGACGACAGGACAACCCATTTGTAAGGACTGCAGATGCGTCCTTGAAGGACATCCTATCGGGCTTAGCAGGGGCCGGAGGTAAAGAATCAGGAGCAGTGCAAGCATCATTAAATGCATCATCTACAACAGAGAGAACTGGAGGTATAGCTAAAGGCCTGTGTTGTGGTAAATGCAAAAAAGTTCTAAGCCTTTTCCTGGAGTCTGAAAAAACTTGGCCCTGCCACTGAAATTGTTCCCTCATGGCATGCAAGGTTTCCCCAAAGGAAAATTCCTCAGGTGGAGAGGCAGAAGGGATGGACTCTTCAGCATCAGAGTCTTCGTAAGGGGAATAAGGAGCCTCTGGAGGGTCTGTATTGTCTGAATCATCAGAGGAATCATCTGTGGACACTGGCTCAGGGGGCTCTGCTCTAGGCCTCTTCTCTGGAGGTGGATGAGAGGCCCTGTCTGGATGAGGCTGGGATCCCCGGATTAAAGAAATAAGATCCTCTGCCAAAGAAAGCATTTGGGAACTGGAACTGGGCCTGTGAGAAGGGGTCTTAACAGGCACAGCTTTTGTAGCTTTAGCTGCTTTAGCCCTGGCAAAGGCCTTAATGGACATGGCTGCAGGAGGCCTAGCAGCTCCACGTGCAGGAGTAGAAATATCCAAGGGAATAGTGTCTGATAATTCCTGAGAAATCGCAACAGCAGGTTGGATTTCAGAAGCCGATTCCACGAGGTTAGAAGAAGCCTCGGTAGAAGGCATGCTTTCGGCTGAAGGAAGAACCGCTTGCTCGGTTTCAGCCGAAACCGAGACACTCGCGGTTTGCTTAACCGCGGTTTCAGCCGAAACCGCGGACCGCGAGTGTCGGTCCTTTCATGCGTTTTGCTTATTTGTGTAGTCGGAGGATCCGACGGCATCTTATAAGCAAAATCAGAGCGAAAAACTGCTCAGCAAATTCCCACCGACGTCTAAGCGTCCGTCGGTTAAAAGAAGCACAGGCTAGACAAGCTGCTACGTCGTGGTCTGGGCCTAAACAAGGTAAGCAGTAAGAGTGGAAATCTTTATGAGGTATTTGTTTCCCACAAGTTAAACAGTTATTCACTTTTTCTGACATCGGCTGAGGCAAGAAAGAGTCCCCAACGGGGTACTTAGCTTTTTAGAAGTCTTCGAAGTTGTATTCGGTAGTAGTAATCTCTGGTTCTGACCAACCGGCACTTGCGAACAGCTTCTGCTTCGAGCGCCACGCGGCAAGAAAGACTGAGGAAAATGGCGTCGGCTGATGCCTTTATACCCGAATAACTGCAGCTATGACGTCGGGTGAAGCGCAACACCAGCCGAGGCCAGACCCAGACTTTGGAATCCGATCAAGGGCTGCCTGACGACAGGACAACCCATTTGTAAGGACTGCAGATGCATCCTTGAAGGACATCCAAGCAGTGAGGTTCAAAGATGTTAGGGAGCGATGAAACTGACCCGACTGATGGATCAAAAGATCTGGAACTAGGTCCAGATGCCAGGGTTGCTCCAACAGAAATTGATGTAGAAAGGGGAACCAAACCTGTCGAGGCCAGTAAGGAGCAATGAGGATCAATGAGGCCTTCTGAGCGATAGCTTTCTGTATCACTTGAGAGATTAGTGGGAAAGGAGGGAATGCATACAGAAGTCCCCGGGGCCAAACTTGGACTAGAGCGTCTCTGCTGGGCTGGCCTGGTAAGGGGAAGAGGGTGAAATAATCTTTGCACTTGCTGTTTTGGGGAGTAGCAAAAAGGTCGCAGCAAGGCTAAACCCACTTGAGAAAAACTTTCTCCAAGATAGAATCTTTCAGAGACCACTCGTGAGGCATGAGGATAGCTCTGCTCAACTTGTCCGCGATAAGATTGGACTTCCCGGGAATGTGCGTTGCTATCAGAAACCGCTGAGAAGAAATCGCCCATTGCCACAGTCTGAGTGCTTCTCGACATAGGGGGTAGGACTTGGTTCCGCCTTGTTTGTTGATATACCACACTACAGACATGTTGTCCGTCTGAATTGCTATCGTTCCCAAGGGAAGAGAGTCTTGAAGGGCTTGCAACGCTAAAAGCACTGCTCTCATCTCTAGAACATTTATATGCAAGTGGCGTTCGTTTGGTTGCCAAATGCCCTGGACTGTTCTGCCCTGATAATGCCCCCCCCCACCCGATCAGGGAGGCATCCGTTGTCAGAGTAGCAACCGGAGGAGGAAGAACAAAGGGTCTTCCTTGGAAGAGCTGGGGGGAAGAAATCCACCAAAGAAGATGATTCCTGCATGTTTGCGTAATCACAATGGTGTGAGACATCGGAAGTTGCTGGTATGACCACTGTGTGAAGAGCATCCATTGAAGGATTCTCATGTGAAATCTGGCTAACAGAAGTAGAGAGATAGCAGCCGCCATAATCCCCAGTACTTTTAGAACCAATCTGACTTTGACTCTGTTGCTGTGGAATAGAAGAGAGACCAGTTTGTGTATGTCCGCTATTCTTTGGTCTGTAAGTCTTGCAGACATGTTGATTGTATCTAGATTTGCGCCTATGAAGGTAATAACACGACAAGGCGACAAAACAGACTTTTCGCAATTTATTGAGATACCTAACTTTTGAAAAATGCGAAAGGCGTAGTCTCTGGCAATCAGAAGACGATGCTTGGTAGGAGCTGTGAGGAGCCAGTCGTCTAAGTATGGAAACACTTGGAATCCTTGACGTCTCAGATGAGAAGCTACCACTGCCATGCATTTGGTAAACACCCGGGGGGCAGTGGTGAGTCCAAAGGGCAGGGCTCTGAATTGAAAGTGACTGGTTCCCAGCCTGAAGCGGAGGAATCTTCTGGAGCGTCTGTTCATTTTTATATGATAGTACGCATCCTGAAGGTCTATAGAGCACATCCAGTTTTCCTTTCCCAATAGGGGAAGGATGGACTGTAGAGTGACCATCCAAAATCTTGTTTTCTTGACAGACTTGTTCAAGATACTGAGATCCAAAATTGGTCTCCAGTCCCCTGTTTTCTTTGGAACTAAAAAGAACCTGGAGTAGATTCCGGATCCTTGTTGGTCTGCTGGAACTGGCTGAATGGCTCTTTTTGCAAGCAGCTTTGAAATTTCCAATGCTGCAAGATCCCTTTGAGCGGGTGGAACATCTGGAAGGGATTTTTTGGATTGGTTTGGAATGCGAACGAACGGAATGGAATAGCCTTCGGAAATGATGGACTGTACCCACTTGTCTTGAGTTAGGGATCGCCAGGCTTCTGGGTACAGTGATAATCTTCCCCCGACTGCCTCCGTAGGTGGACAGTCGGGCAACACCTCAGGGATGCTGGAAGGGCTTATCGGAAAAGGTTTCTCGATTGCCCTGGTTCTGCGGACCCCCCCTGCCCCTAGGGCGACGTCTACCATTGTTGTTCCCTCCTCTGCCTCTGGAGGGGAACCGACTCTGTGCGTCAGGCAAGGTCCCTTGAGATTGTTTGCGGAACCACATTTTTCCACTTTTCTGGCCTTTGGGGTAAGGCCTAGAAGGAGTAGAAAAACGGACTCCGACGGCAGAAAGAGTTTTGCCATCCGTCTCGCACCTCGTCAAGGTCTCTTTCACTTGAGGACCAAAGAGGGATGATCCATCAAACGGGGAATTAGTGAAAGACGTTTTAAAGGGATCCGCAAAATTGCATAACCGCATCCAGGCATGCCTGCGTAAGGCCACACCTGTCCCTGCGGCTCTGCTCGCTCCATCAGCCGCATATGAGAGGAGGCGCATGGAGGAGTTAGCTATAGAATTTAGGGTAGTCAGCTGAGCGTTCATCTTATCCTGAAAACCCGCAGCTGTAGGATCCTTTAACATCTCACTCGCTTCCTTGATCAAGTCTCTTTGAAGACGAGTAAAATGACAGAGGTAGTTCAGCGAACGCATAGCAAAGGTCGCTGATGAAAACATCTGCTTCCCGTACCTGTCCATCGACCCAGATTCCTTGTTAGGAGGATGGATAGGCACTGAAGGATCAACTAGCTCCTTCTTAGTGGCGGCAGCTACCACCATAGCATCCACAGAAACTCCCTTAGTCAGAAATTGCTTATCTGCTGGTGCTGTGATAAACTTTGAAGGTCTCCTGGGGGTGGGGTCCACAGAGTCAGGAGCCGTCCAAGCCTTTTTAGCTACCACCTGCATGAGGGGGTCAAAGGGGGGGGGACACCCAGGAGGTGGAAGGGCGAGCCAACGCCTCAAGATACACAGATTCATCCTCCGAAGGGTTAAGGGCTGGCCAATTTCCCTCTGTTTCAGGATCTCTAGAATGTCTGCAAAGGAGACATCTTCAGAAGGGGAACGGGGAACCCTCGAATCCTCTAAATCTGTGTCAGAAGTGACAGACTCAGGTGAGTCTATGTGCTTCCTCTTACACTTTCTCTTCCTAGGGGCTCCCTGCCAATTCAGGAGAGGCCTCGAAGAGGATGAGATCCCACAGGGGATTCTTGAGGAGCTGGCTCTCTGCGGTCCGGGATGAGGGAGTGAGTAGACATAACCTGAGGCACCGAAGAGGAGGGGACGGAGCCGACTGTGGAGTTGAACCAGGTTCCAACACACTCTGCATGACCTCGACGCACCTCTGTCAGGCAGAGCCAGAGGTCCCGCTCGAAAGCTGAAAACCTCCCTCGGCACCGACAGCGATGGCTCGAGGCGATGTCGGAGCCGAACTCACCAGCGCCCGAAGCACCGAGAGGGAGAGCAGGGTGGACAAGGGTCCGATGCCACTCACCCTCGAGCTGACGAGAAGTCCGGCGCCGAGATTCTTCCAAGGAAGAAATCGGAGCCGACGGAGCCGAAGACAATTGTATCGGCTCCGACGCTATCACAGTCTCAGGTCCGAAACGCCCTGGCTCCGAGCTCAAAGGAGTCGGAGGAGGAACATTTTGAGGAATAGGGTCAAGCTTCGACTGATGAGTCGGGCTCTGAAGCATTTGGGCCAGTGCCTCGGACTTAAGAAGTCGACTCACTACCCTCTGAAGATCATGATCCGAAAGCCTTGATGATCTAGAGGAGTGAGATCTATGGCTCCGTTCAGACAGCAAGGGAGATGCTGGAGCCGAATGAACGGAGCCAAGGGACGGTGACCTGGACCTCTTTCTAGATGTCGGTTCCGATGGTCTGATCGGAACCGACTCAGAAATTTCTAAAGCCTCAGCTCCAGGAGTAGCAGTTCGAGTCTCATCGGCTCCAGCCAGAGCCGATGTCTTAGTAGAAGCTCAAGCTTAGGCATCGACTCAGTGGCTGGAGTCGAGGACCTATGAGCCTTAGAGGGTTTACCCGAAGTAGCAGTAGGGGGACCCTCAGGCTTAAGCAAGCCCCTTAAGATGAGCTTGTTTTTTCTTTCCTGCAGGACTCTAGGGCTGAAGCCATGGCATACAGCACAAGAGTCCTGCAGGTGTAAAGGTCCCAGGCAGTACACACAAGAAGTGTGACCATCTGTCAGAGACATTTTCTGACAGCACGAGTCACACTTCTTGAAGCCTGAGACCTTCGAATCCTTGGACATAACAAGGAACAAGTGTAACCACACACAAACACAAGCACACCGATTACACTTATAAAACTAAAAATAGAAAATTTAAACTAAGAAATTAGTTGTTTACTGTATAAAAATCCCTACAGAAAACACACACACACTCCAAGGGAATGGGAGGGCCCGAAGGCCTAAGGGAAGAACTATAAGTTCTTAAGGTAAAAATTAAAGAAAAACTAGATTAAAGGGATAAAAGACCTTTAAGGTAAGGGGAAACTGTATGGAAAACTAAATTAAAGGGTTTTAATTCAACTTTTTTAAACTAGTTCCTACACTAACCTGAAGCCGGTGAAGCAACACGTCTCGATAGCTGTAGCGGCAAACGAGATCTGGGGTAATACACGCCTAGCATTGTGGGATATAAGGGGAGCCTTGAGCCGGTGGAACCAACTCTCGAGCTTTTAGAGTGGCCGAGTCGGAGCCGAGGTCGGCTCCGAACCCATCCAGCAAGAATGAAGGCGAGATAGACAACTTAACATCAGCTCTTAAAGCATCTATCCAAATGTTTTAGCAACAGCTAAATGACACTAGTTACAAACCAACTTTTTTATGTGCTAGTCTAAGAGACTAAAAAGTACAGTTTTGTACCTACCATAAATGTAGATGTTCGAAGATCCACATTGCTGCAGTCCTTACATATGGGTAGTCCGCTGTCCTCAGTTGGCCCGAATACCAAAGTATTAGGCTGACGTCGGTCATGGGCGCTCAAATCTGACATCAGAGCGTCAGGGTATAAAAGCGCATGACCGACGTCATATCCTCAGTCTTTTCTTGCCCCAGATGTCAGAAGGCCCTAAAAAGAAAGGCCACAGCCCAAAAACAAGATACCTCCCAAAAACATGCCCAACAACAACCATCACCCAAACCATATAACCATGCTAAACTACAGAGGGGAAGGAGGGAGGGTAAATTGGACTGCAGCAATGTGGATCTTCGAACATCTACATTTATGGTAGGTACAAAACTGTACTATGTTCTTCATCTCACATTGCTGCAGTCCTTACATATGGGTAGAATCCCAAAGCAGAGGTAAAGGGAGGATGGCAAAATCATAAAGCATTAGGGGCTGCTAAAATGCCCTGTAATATTGCAGTGGCAAATCCAGCCCTAGACTTAGAATAAAGAGGAAGGTGGTAATGCTTGGAAAAATATGTACTGAACTCCAAGTGGCTGCTTCCAAAATATCTTTTGTAGCTACCCCCCCTTAGAAAGGCAGTAGAAGTGGCAGTAGCTCTAGTGGAATGAGGTCTGATTCCAGCCGGAATCTCCTTACCATGATGGGAATAACAGAAAGAAATACAAAACCCAATCCATTTAGAAATAGTTTGTTTTGAAACAGGTTTTCCCTGAGAACCCAAAGCAAAAGAAACAAACAAATGCTGAGACTGCCTGAACCCCTTGGTTCTGCTCAAATAATAACGTAACTGCCTGTGAATATCCAAAGTATGCAAAATCTTCTCCCCTTTATTTTGGGGGTTTGCATAAAAAGTAGGCAAATGAATAGTTTGGTTCAACGCCACACTAGAAACCACTTTAGGCATAAAGGAAGGATTAGTACGCAAAGATACCCTATCCTTATGAAAAATCAGGAAAGGTTCCACTGCCATAAGGGCCTGTAATTCAGAGACCCTTCTTGCAGAGGTAATGGCCAACAAAAAAGCAGTCTTCCATGATAAATACTTTAACTTGGCAGTAGCTGCAGGCTCAAAAGGTTGTAGAGTAAGCTTTTCCAACACAAAATTGAGATCCCAAGCAGGAGTAGGAGCTCTATGTGGGGGTCTTATGTTCTTTGCCCCTCTAAGAAATTGCTTAAACAAAGGATGGGAAAATAAAGGAGGGTCACAGTCATAGTGAGCAGAAATGGCTGCAGCATGAACCTTTATCGAGGAGAAAGACAAACCCTTGTCCAATAACTCAGTAAGATATTGAAGAGAAACACTTAAATCAGGCTTGGAAACATCAAAATCCTTCGCTTTGCTCCAAAGAAAAAATCTCCTCCATTTATCAGCGTAAACTTTCCTTGTACTAGGCCTTCTGGCCTCCAAAATAACATTCAAAACTTGTTGTGGAAGCTGAGACCCTCCAGGGCCTAAAACAGAATATGCCAGGCTGTGAGATGCAGAGACTGAATCTTGACATTGAGGAAGTGATTGCCCTCCTGAGACAAAAGATGGAATCAAAGGCAGAGGCCATGGAGGCTCCGTGCCAAACTCCTCAGTAGTGGGTACCAATGCTGTCGAGGCCAATCCGCGCTATCAGAATCATGGATGGCTTGTCTATTCTGGCCTTCAGGAGTACCTTGGGAATGAGAGGCAGAGGTGGAAAGGCATAGACATGAAGATTGCTCCAACTGAATGATAGAGCATCCACCTTCCAAGCTGTGGGATGAAACATTTTTATGCAAAACTTTGGCAACTGGTAATTTAGTGGAGAAGCGAACAGATCTATGTCTGGAGTCCCCCACAACACTGTCAACTTTTGAAACACATGAGGATCCAGTTTCCACTCGTGAGGATCCACAATTTTTCTGCTCAACACATCCGCTAAGGAGTTCTGTGCTCCTGGTAGAAACCTTGCCTGAAGATTGAGGTGTAAACTGAGAGCAGTCTCCCACAAAATCATCGCTTGCCTGCAAAGAGGGTAAGAATGGGTTCCCCCTTGCTTGTTGATGTACCACATGACAGTAGTGTTGTCTGCTTGAATCAACACCTGTCCTGGGTGAAGTAAATCCTTGAAAGCCATCAATGCAAATTGGACTGCTAACATCTCCTTCAAGTTGATATGCAAATGTTGAAGTCTGACAGGCCACGTGTCTTGCACCCATTTTCCATTGAGGTGTGCTCCCCAAGCCTTGTCTGAGGCATCTGTCGTTAGAATCTGACTCGCCTCTGACTCGCCTCTGGTCGGGTCACAGAGAGTCCCTTGTTTAGGTGACATTCCTGAGCCCACCACAAAAATTCTTTCTGAATGCAAGGTATTATCTGAATGACAGTGTCTAGATCTTGGCAGTGTTGTGTCCATACATTTTTGAGATACCATTGAAGCTTCCTCATATGCAGTTTGGCATTGGGAAGCACCAGAATACAAGATGCCATGAACCCCAAGGCTTGAAGGACTGTCCTTGCAGTCAGCCTGGACTGTAGAGACATTTGATGGAAAAAAAGAGAAAGGCTCCTTTGTTTGTCCGGGGTCAAAAAGGCCATCTGGGAAGCTGTATTCAGTCTCACACCCAGAAAGCACATGTCCTGAGAGGGTACTAGACTGGACTTTGTTTCGTTCACAGAATACCCTAGGCATCTTAACACTACCATCACATACTGTAGATGATGTAGAAGTTCGTCTATGTGTTGTGTAATAATCAGGCAATCGTCCAAATAAGGATAAATCTGTATTCCTCTTAACCTGAAAAAGGCTATCACTGGAGCCAGAACCTTTGTGAACACTCTGGGCGCAGTAGATAAGCCAAAGGGCAATGCAGAGAACTGATCATGTAAATTTCCAGCCCGAAAACGCAGGTACCTCCTGCAACTGGGCCTGATAGGAACATGAAGATAAGCCTCTTTGAGATCCAGAGTTACCATCCAGTGATCTTTTCCCAACAGAGGTAAAAGCTGTTGTAACGTTAGCATTTTGAACTTTGGAATGTCCAGATAAGTGTTGAGGATAGATAAATCCAAAATTGGTCTCCACGTGTTCCCTTTCTTTGGTACTAGAAACAGGCGAGAATAAAATCCTAGTCCCACTTCTGACAGAGGAACTGGTTGTATAGCTCCCATTTGAAGAAGTAAAGAAATCTGCTTGTGAGCCTCTATCCTTTGCCGAGGAGGAACGTCTGGCATGCCTTTGAAAGGAGGCAATGTATGGAAATAGAACTTGTAGCCCCGGTTTATAATGTCCAATACCCATTTGTCCTGGGTGACTAAAAGCCAGTTTTGCTTGAAGAGTGCCAACTTTCCTCCTATAGGAGCTGCCAGGGAACAAGAATCTGGCAGCTGAAAATGCAGGTCATTGGGCCTGTTTACGAAAGGACTGGCCCCTGCCCTCACCTGCAGATTGTGCAGGTGAACTCCAAGTTCTAGGCCTGAATGTACTGTGAGCTCTGCCCCTGCCACGTCTAGATCTACCCCTAGACTGAGAATCAGAAGAAGGGTAGGTCCACCCCTTAGTAGGCCAATTTCTACTAAACTTTGGAGGTTGCACCTGCAAAAAATCTTTAACAGTCTGCATGGACTTAGCCTTGTCTTCCATTTTCTTCAAAACCGACTCCATAGGGGGACCAAACAAAACTTCAGACTGTAAAGGGGCATCCAGAATTTTAGTCTTAACATGCTCGGACAAATTCTGATCCTTAAGCCAGGCGTGCCTACGAAGAACTGAACCAGTGGCAGCCACCCTAGAAGAGGCCTGTACAGCATCAAAACCACACTGCAAAGAATGCTTACCCACCTGTTCAGAGACATGTACTAAATCCTGCAATTCTTTACACTCTATGCCCTCTGCCAAAGCATCCACTTTAGATTTTAGCTGAGAAAGGAGGAAATTCTGATATTTCAACATATGAAACTGGCAATTTAAAGCCCTCATAGCTAAAGTAGAAGAGGTATACACCTTCTTACCCCATCTATCCAAAGCTCTAGCTTCCTTATCTAGAGGAACCGGATTCTTTACAACAGAAGCTCTAACACCCTTAGGCCCCTGACTAATAGTTTCTGGGTCCGCCCTAGGACTCTTATACAGATATTTATGAGCCTCAGGCACCCTGTAATACCTGTCCGGTTTAACTGGCAGGAGGCAAAGAATCTGGATTAAGGGAAGCCTCGAGAAAACATCTTGAACAACATCCAAAACAGGAGGTATAGCCAAGGGTCTATGCTGTGGTAAAACAAGAATTCCCTAAGCCTCTTCCGTGAATCAGAGAAATCCTGTCCTTCCCACTTAAAATGCTCCCTCATGGAATGCAGAGTTTCTGAAAATGAAAAATCCTCTGGAGGAGAAGCAGAAGGAGTGGAATCCTCTGCATCAGAATCCGAATAAGGGGGAAAATCTTGAATATCTTCAGCAGAAGAGTCTGAGTCCTCTGAGGCCTGATCCAAACTTTCCAACTCTGGCTCCACCCTGGGCCTCTTATCAGGAGGGGGCATAGAACCTCTAATTAAAGTAATCAAATCTTCTGCCATTTTAAGCATGTGCTTTTTAGGCACAGACCCTGAAGTACCTGGAGGAACACCAGAGGAAGGCAAAACAGACCTGCCCTTAGAAGAAGCCTTAGAAATAGTAGCAGAAGGCCTAACCACCTTAGGCATAGAAGGGAGAACAGTAACCTGAGAGGCCCCTTCAGCTTGACCTGACTCCTGTGAGGCCACATCCTGCAAAATCAAAGTTTCCCCCTGAGACTCAACAGAAACTTCAGCCGGATCCACCTGCTCCACTGTAGTTTCTGCAGGACCGGCGTCCGAAACGGACGAATCAACCTGTCTGGGTTTCAAGGATTTGCCTTTGCGCTTCTTCGTGGAAGCGGGCATCGGAGGATCCGACGGCATATTATAATTACACCGCTTACCAAAGACTAACCTAGCACAATCTAACCTTCTTTTTATAGTGCGCTTATTAAACCTAGCACAAAACCGACACCCGACACGCCGTGGTCCGTCCCAAACAAGGAATGCAAAGAGAGTGATAATCCCTATGCGGTATCTGTTTCCCACAAGAAATACAATTATTCACTTTTTCTGACATCCGGAATTAACTGAGGCAAGAAAAAACAAAAATATTCCCAACGGGTACTTAGCCCAACTTGGTTTCGGTCTGAAACTCAGAATACGAAAATTTCAGAACGCCGAACGGCACTTGCAACGCTGCTTCTGCATCGGACCATGCGGCAAAAAAGACTGAGGATATGACGTCGGTCATGCGCTTTTATACCCTGACGCTCTGATGTCAGATTTGAGCACCCATGACCGACGTCAGCCTAATACTTTGGTATTCGGGCCGACCGAGGACAGCGGACTACCCATATGTAAGGACTGCAGCAATGTGAGATGAAGAACATCACTATTTTCTCAAGGCATGAAAATGTTACTGAAATGTTTCTGCCTTCCCTTGCTGCCCAGTAAAGCTGTCTGCGGTGTCAGTTTTCGAAATTAAAGTCCTGCACTTACCATAACAAGTCCATTCTCCATAACTAGCAGGACTGATGTTACATGAATCAGAACATCTTAGCAGCCATTTGGCAGAAATGAAAGTTAAGTGTGTACCACAGATATTGATCTGTCAGAAGGTCCATGCTTCTTAACAAGTGTGACTAATGCTACAGGCATTAAGACGTCATGGTAAGTAAAACTCTTCGGTTTCCAGATCCTCTCCCCCATCCCATCAAGTACTGCACATGCCTGTCTCTTTACATCTATCAGACAGTTGAACAGTGAAGATTGGAAGGGAAAAAGCACTTTCTTCTTACAGATTTGTTATTACCGTAAGTACACAACTTTCACATCTCATAAACAGGTCTATCTTCCATAATCAGCAGGGTAGAGTCCCTAGCTAATTTTTCCTGGGTGGCCATCTTCATGGGAAGGTACCATGGCCAACAGTGGCATGAAATAAAGACTTACAGCTAGACAACATGCCTTGCTTGTAATGCCTTACAAAGAAGTTGAGGTAAGACCAAATTGCAGTTGCATAGATATCATGTACAGGTGCATTACGAAAAAAGGCTAAATGAGTAATGACATCTCTAGAAGAACGGGTTCTTGGAGGACTATTTCTAGCCACCCCTGCTTTTATGAAACATTAAGTAAGATGCTCTAAGATGGCACGAATCTCAGAAATTCATCTGGCCACAGTAATGTCCTTCCAGGACAGTTACTTAGATGCTGCAGGGGGATTGGGTTTTAAAAGGAAAGATGGTAAGTGTTCTAGTATGATGTAGATATCTCAGCATGAAAACAGGTTTTAAATCGGGAGGGAAAGGCCAATATTAAAAGTGCCCTTTGTCCATAGGCTTTACAGACGTTAAGGGAAGCAAAATGAAGAAAAATCCATTCCATAATGAAACTTTCAGCTATATGAACACTGACACAATGGTAGAAGAGGTCAGAATCAAAAACTGCAAAAAGAGTAGTCCATATGAGAAAAGACGGGGGGGGGGGCTGAAAAGGGATATAGCCCCTGGATGGATTGGTGCCATCCTCTTTGCTGTACACCTGGTGACCAAGTGCCACTGTTTATATATATATATATATATATATATATATATATATATATATATATATATATATAGGGTCCCCTTTGAAACATCTAAAACCCATAACTTTGAATTTCATAACATCTAATAGTACAAATCACATGAAAATAACATCCCCTCCACATATAACGACACAATGACACCAAACTACCAAACACACTTTTTACTACATTTCCGCAGGGGGGCTTGATGCAGTGGGGTTAGGAAATTAACTTTTTTCCCCACTGTAGTGCGATCTTGGAGTTGGTATATTTAATTTATGGGGGGGTGGGGGGTTCAGGGGGGGCTTGCCCCCCTGCAGAAACGTAGTAAAAAGTTAGTTTGGTGTCGTTATATGTGGAGGGGGTGTTATTTTCTTGTGATATGTAGTGTTAGATGTTATGAAATTCAATGTTATGGGTTTTAGATGCTTTGGTCTCAATGTTATGAAATTAGATGTTATGGGTTTTACATGTTTCAAAGTAGACCCATATATATATATATATATATATATATATATATATATATATATATATATATTATATATGAAATGATCCCATATATATTCAGTAAATAAATAGTGTGCAACAGTGGTGATGCTTTGCATGCAAATGAAATCTGAGTTTGCTTTATCAAAGTGCTTTTTGATGAAGTGGCCATCCGTCTACTCTTGCTATTAAAAGCACTGTTGGATTCCAGAATGAGAAAAAGGGTCAATTTATCCTTGCAAGTTTTGTGGGTGAAAGGTATTTGGAAAAGGTGAAATGGTTACTACTCTATCTGAAAAGGCTGGATTTCTGCCTGTTACTGGAGCTGAAGTCTTGATGACAGATTTTGAGGTCGTTGGACTGAATGAAGTTTGCCTGAGGAATGAGACAGCTGCATCTTCCAGAATCTGCAGTAGGGGAACCACTTCTGCTGAGGCCAAAAACAGCTACAAAGATAATGTTGACCTTGAAATGTAGATTCTGAATTAACATCAGCATCAAAGGAAATGAGGAAATGTGTAACATGACCAGGTGGTTTTCCATGTATGAGGGCATCTGACTTCACCTTTGTAGGGGAGAATCAGGGAAAAGTATTTCTGGCACTTACTGGCCAGGGATGTGAAAAGGCCACATTGTAAAACATATGTTTAGTAGACAAAGGCTTTGTCGGCCTTCTAGGAACTGGTTGCCTTCAAAATGTGAGTAGAAGAAATCAGTGGTGAAGAATTGTTCGGTGATGGACTCTCACTACTTTCCAATATTCTGGGTAAAAATGATTCACCCTTGTCTATGTACCTCACAAGTGCCACAGTGTTGGAATGTACAGATATAACCATTGTGGAAGGGATTTCTGAATGTAAAGGTCAGAAAAATCCCCCAGATTTCCAACAGTTATAAGAAGATGCAGACTTCTGAGATGATCATTGTACAGACAGTCCAGGGAGCCTGTAGTACCCTCCATTCTAGAGCAGATGTAACCATAATGACCTATGCCTGTGAAGTCTACAACTGGAAGAGTTTGCCTAGATCATATCCAACCACCAGAGAAGATAGGAACTGCAAGCCTTGGAAATTCTGATGTGAAAGGACACACATTCAAAATTCTTGAGAACACTGGACTCAAACTGTCTGTGAAAATTCTCATTTACAGTCAGCGATGAGGTACCAAGACAATAATCACTGCCATGAGACGCACAAAGATGAAAGTATACCAGTTAGTACATTTTTTATAGCCAATTATCTATCTTTGGGCAAATATGTCCAGCAGGAAGTGATGTTTACGGTGCATTTGATGAAAAAAGGAGCCTGAGTTGGCTCTGGGTGCAATGTTACTGGACAGACTTATCTTCAGGTTGGCAGTTAACTCTGAGCTGCCAATAATCTGTATCTTGTAATAAACAGTACAGTAGGCGATTTTCTTCCACTTCCATTCACTAGTTTATTGCACATCTCCAAGTTTATCATGAGCATCCAAGCTCAATGTTATGTTAAGCAGATCCTTATAATACTTTACAACACTCTGACTGTATTCAGTTGTACTGACACACAGTACTGAACTGTATTTAGCTGTCTTACACTACAAAGTACCATATTGTGCTCTACTGCACTACATTGAATAGGGATGCATTATTCCATAACCATTTTCACTGTCCACTCATACATTACACAACTGCATTATGCAACATTATGCACACTGGACTGTTTGCATGTTGCAATCCTCCTTTACATAGCATTCAGCTTCCCCCTCCCTTTCATATGTATCAATGATCATTAAATTTAATAACTTCACACAACATATGCTAAGCTAAATTTCTAGATCAACCATAAGCACATAGTTTCTCTCTGCTCCATCTATTGTCAGCCTTATAGCATTATCCATACTGAGGCTATGTATGACCTGGTATATGTGCTTACTGACAACCATTTGCTATTACCAAAGGAGTCAACATGTGAAAAATGCAAATACTTCTTACAAATGGAGGCAAATCTGTCAAACAAGATGGCCATCAGTATCCATATTAACACAAAAAAATTACACACTACAAAACAAACATAAAACTTTCCTATGCTGAGATGCAGCAGACACTGGCACCAATGCTTGAAGGATCAATCGAACTGAGAGAGGGGAATTTTGAATTATCTTTTTGTCCTGGAATCGTATGGTTTGTACCCTTGGTAAAGAAAAGGAGGTTGTCAAGGACACTGTGTCGAATAAAAGCTCCAATAAACTCTTATAATATAAGAGTTGGTTCTAGCTGAGATTTGTTGTGATTATAGGTTCATAGGTTCATACTAGGCTATCTGCCCAAGGGCATTTATAAGCCTAGCCCATAGTTATGTGGCTTTCGCCACCCCTTTAGTTTGAATAAAAACTATGCCTATCATTTTTCTGTGCCTCTGTCAAGCAGTGACACTGAAATTATCCCTGGGGTACATCTGCGATCTCCCATCCATTGGTCAAGATTCCTCTTGAACAAGGCCAGCGAGGTGCTCTGCCTCACATGTACCGGGATTTTGTTCCACAGCATAGGGAGTCTCTGGGTGATGAATCTGTCCCTCCAGCACGTTCTATTTATAACCGTGTCAAGGTTTAAGTCTCCCGCTCTTGTGGTTCTGAGGGATCTAGATTTTTTGAGGTGAAGCATATTCATCAAATCTGGGTTTGACATGGCCTTATATGTCAGGCACAGGTCACCTCTGAGCAAGCGGTATGAGACTGAATAGAGCTGGAGTTCTTTCAGTCGGGCAGCATAAGACATATTTTTGAGACCCTTTATCCTTTTGGTGAGGAACTTTTGGGGCCTTTCAAGCTGCATCAGGTGTCTGGTCAGATACATTCCGAACGGGGCACTGTACTCAATCATAGGTCTAATGAGTGATGAGTACAGGGGGACGATGACCTCCCTTGATCTAGATGTGAATCCCTTCATGATCAGGTGGGCGATATATAGAAGTTATGTTCTTACCATAACGTTCCATGTTAGTTGTCTTCTTCTCGCCTTCTTCTTGCTGGATGGGTTCGGAGCCGACCTCGGCTCCGACTCGGCCACTGTAAAAGCTCGAGAGTTGGTTCCACCGGCTCGAGGCTCCCCTTATATCCCACAATGCTAGGCGTGAGTTACCTCAGATCTCGTTTGTAAGCTAACCCCAGCTTATAATAGTAACAGAATAACTATAACAAAGTCCACCTCTAAACCAGGGAGAAAGAAGGGTGACCTACATCCTGATCCAGGAAATATGCACAACAGCATATACCTAAGAAAAGAGGTGGTAGAAAGAGAGGTCACAATCACAACTCCTCTAGGTCTGTCCAGGCCAGGGGGAAGGAGGGTGGGACACAAGAAGAAGGCGAGAAGAAGACAACTAACATGGAACGTTATGGTAAGAACATAACTTCTATATGTTAAGTTGTCTATCTCGCCTTCATTCTTGCTGGATGGGACCGCGTCCCTAGCACCTTGTCCCGGTGGCCTAACGGAACAGACTCCTGAGAACAGTGGAACCAAAGTTAGCTCTATGCCTAGAAGCTAAATCCAACTTATAATGAGAAATGAAAGTGTGAGGAGTAGCCCAAGTAGCCGCTGCACAAATGGTGTCAATAGGCAGTCTGTCTTGGAAGGCTAAAGAAGTAGCCAAAGCTCTGGTGGAATGGGCCTTAGGTTTATTAGGCAGCTTTTGGTGTCTAATTTCATAAACAAGGGAAATCAGAGATGTTAGCCATCTAGATAATGATACCTTTGAAACTGAAAGTCCCTTTCTGCCTTCTGCATAGGAGACAAACAGCTGGTCAGATTTTCTGAATTGTTTTGTTCTATCCAAATAGTACCTCAACTGACGATGAACATCTAGCCAGTGTAATTTTTGTTCAGACCTATTGGAATATTCTGGAAAAAGACAGGGAGGTCAATGCTTTGATTTAGGTTAGACGTCGAGACTACCTTAGGCAAAAAGGACGGGTTGGTTCGTAAGGATACCCTGTCCTTATGGAACAATAGATAAGGAGGTCGACAGCTGAGTGCATGAAGTTCTGAAACTCTTCTAGCTGAAGTAATAGCTACCAGAAAGAGAGTCTTCCATGATAGCAATTTTAAAGAACAGGAGGCTGCAGGTTCGAAAGGGAGAAGAATCAAAGAAGTAAGAACTAAATTTAGATCCCAAGGAGAAGGAGGATTTCTTATAGGAGGTCTGAGTAGAAAAACTCCTTTCAAAAGGCTTTGCAAAGCTTGTGGGACATTATGGCAGACTCTGAAATACCCACATGAAAGTTAGAAATAGCTGCCAATTGAACTTTAAGAGTAGAAGGAGATGAACCTGCATGGAAGAGTTCAGCTAGAAAATCAAGGACTATTTGGATGGAAGCAGTGAAAGGATCTATGTCCCTTCCTTGAGCCCAATATGTGAAGCGTTTCCACTTACTCAAATAAATCTTTCGAGTGGAAGATTTATGGGAAGCTATCAAAATATCTCGAACAGAGTGAGATAATTGAGGAAGCCTGGCTAAGGTTGGAACTGGAGGAACCAAGCAGTGAGGTTCAGAGAGGGAAGGGAGCGATGAAACTGACCCGACTGATGGATCAAAAGATCTGGAACTAGGTCCAGATGCCAAGGTCGCTCCAATAGAAATTGATGTAGAAAGGGGAACCACACCTGTCGAGGCCAGTAAGGAGCAATGAGGATCAACGAGGCCTTCTGAGCGATAGCTCTGTATCACTTGAGAGATTAGTGGGAAGGAGGAAATGCATACAGAAGTCCCCGGGGCCAAACTTGGACTACAGCGTCTCTGCTGGGCTGGCCTGGTAAAGGAATAGTGTGAAATAATCTCTGCACTTGCTGTTTTGGGGAGTAGCAAAAAGGTCGCAGCAAGGCTGACCCCACTTGAGAAAAATTTCTCTCACAACAGAGTCTTTCAGGGACCACTCGTGAGGCATGAGGATAGCTCTGCTCAACTTGTCCGCGATTTGATTGGACTTCCCGGGGATGTGCATTGCTATCAGAAACCGCTGAGAAGAAATCGCCCATTGCCACAGTCTGAGTGCTTCTCGACACAGGGGGTAGGACCTGGTTCCGCCTTGTTTGTTGATATACCACACTACAGACATGTTGTCTGTCTGGATTGCAATCGTTCCCAAGGGAAGAGAGTTTTGAAGGGCTTGCAACGCTAAAAGCACTGCTCTCATCTCCAGAACATTTATGTGCAAGTGGCATTCATCTGGTTGCCATGTGCCCTGGACAGTCCTGCCCTGATAATGCCCCCCCACCCGATCAGGGAGGTGTCCATTGTCAGAGTAGCAACCGGAGGGGGAGGAACAAAGGGTCTTCCCAATAAGAGCTGAGGGGAAGACATCCACCACAGGAGATGATTTCTGCATGTCTGCGTAATCATAATGGTGTGGGACATTGGAAGTTGCTGGTATGACCATTGTGTAAAGAGCATCCATTGAAGGATTCTCATGTGGAATCTGGCTAATGGAAGCAGAGGTATGGCAGCCGCCATAATTCCCAACACTTTCAGAACTAACCTGGCTTTGATTCTGTTGTTGCTGAAGAGGAATGAGACCAGTTTGTGTATGTCTGTTATTCTCTGATCTGTTAGTCTCGCAGACATGTCGACTGTGTCTAGATTTGACCCTATGAAGGTAATAGTACGACAAGGCGACAAAACAGACTTTTCGCAATTTATTGAAATGCCTAACTTTTGACAAATGCGAAAGGTGTAATCCCTGGCCATTAGAAGAAGATGCTTGGTGGGAGCTGTGAGGAGCCAGTCGTCCAAATATGGAAACACCTGGAATCCTTGTCGTCTCAGGTGAGAAGCTACCACTGCCATGCATTTGGTAAACACCGGGGGCAGTGGTGAGACCAAAGGGCAGGGCCCTGAATTGAAAATGACTGGTTCCCAGCCTGAAGCGGAGGAATCTTCTGGAGCGCCTGTTCATTTTATGTGATAGTACGCATCCTGAAGGTCTATAGAGCACATCCAGTTTCCTTTTCCCAATAGGGGAAGGATGGACTGCAGCGTGACCATCCGAAATCTTGTTTTCTTGACTGATCTGTTCAAGATACTGAGATCCAAAATTGGTCTCCAGTCCCCTGTTTTCTTTGGAACTAAAAAGAACCTTGAGTAGATTCCGGATCCTTGCTGGTCTGCTGGAACTGGCTGAATTGCTCTTTTCGCAAGCAGCTTTGAAATTTCCAAAGCCGCTAGATCCCTTTGAGCGGGTGGAACATCTGGAAGGGATTTTTTTGATTGGTTTGGAATGCGAAGAAAGGGAATGGAATAGCCTTCGGAAATGATGGACTGTACCCATTTGTCTTGAGTCAGGGATAGCCAGGCTTCTGGGTACAGTGACAATCTTCCCCCGACTGCCTCCGAAGGTGGGCAGTCGGGCAACACCTCAGGGATGCTGAAAAGGCTTATCAGAGAAGGCTTCTCGATTGCCCTGGTTCTGCGGACCCCCCCTGCCTCTAGGGCGACGTCTACCATTGTTATTCCCGCCTCTGCCTCTGGCGGGGAATCGACTCTGTGCGTCAGGTGAAGACCCTTGAGATTGTTTGCAGAACCACATTTTTCCACTTTTCTGACCTTTGGGGTAAGGCCTAGAAGGAGTAGAAAAACGGACTCCGACGGCAGAAAGAGTCTTGCCATCAGTCTCGCACCTAGTCAAGGTTTCTTTCACTTGAGGACCAAAGAGAGATGATCCATCGAATGGGGAATTAGTGAAAGACGTTTTAAAGGGGTCCGCAAAGTTGCATAGCCGCATCCAGGCATGCCTACGTAAGGCCACACCTGTCCCTGCGGCCCTGCTCACTCCATCAGCCGCATAAGAGAGGAGGCGCATGGAGGAGTTGGCTATGGAGTTCAGGGTAGCCAGCTGAGTGTTCATCTTATCTTGAAACCCGCAGCCGTAGGATCCTTCAACATGTCACTCGCTTCTTTGATCAAGTCCCTTTGAAGACGAGTAAAATGGCATAGGTAGTTCAGCGAACGCATTGCAAATGTCGCTGACGAGAACATCCGCTTCCCGTACCTGTCCATGGACCTAGATTCCTTGTTAGGTGGATGGACAGGCACTGAAGGATCAGCTAGTTCCTTCTTAGTGGCAGCAGCAACCACCATAGCATCCACAGAAACTCCTTTTGTCAAAAACTGTTTATCTGCTGGTGCTGTTATGAATTTTGAGGGTCTCCTGGGAGTGGGGTCCACTGAATCAGGAGCCGTCCATGCCTTTTTTGCTACCACCTGCATGAGGGGGTCAAAGGGTGGAGATACCCAGGAGGTGGAAGGACGAGAGCCAAACGCCTCAAGGTACACAGATTCATCCTCCGAAGGGTTTAGGGCTGGCCAATTTCCCCTCTGCTTAAGGATTTCTAGAATGTCTGCAAAAGAGACATCTTCAGAAGGGGAACGGGGGGAACCCTCGGAATCCTCTAAATCTGTGTCAGAGGTGACGGACTCAGGTGAGTCTGTGTTTCCTCTTACACTTTCTCTTCCGAGGGGGCTCTTCTGCCAAATCAGGAGAGGCCTCGGAAGAGGATGAGATCCCCACAGGGGATTCCTGAGGAGCTGGCTCTCTGCTGTCCGGGATGAGGGAGTGAGTCGATTTGACCTGAGGCACCGAAGAGGGGGGGGCAGACGGAGCCGACTGTGGGGTAGAACCTGGTTCTAACACACTCCGCATGACCTCGAACGCACCCCTGTCAGGCAAAGCCAGAGGTCCCCGCTCCGAAAAGCTAAGAACCTCCCTCGGCACCGACAGTGATGGCTCCGAGGCCGATGTCGGAGCCGAACTCACCAGCGCCGAAGCGCCGAGAGGGAGAGCGGGGTCGGACAATGGTCCGATGCCACTCACCCCCTCGGAGCCGACGATGGAAGTCCGGCGCCGAGATTCTTCTAAGGAAGAAATCGGAGCCGACGATGGAGCCGAAGACAATTGTATCGGCTCCGACGCTACCACAGTCTCGGTTCCGAAACGCCCCGGCTCCGAGCTCAATGGAGTCGGAGGAGGAACATATTGAGGGACAGGGGCAGACATCGACTGATGAGTCGGGCTCTGAAGCATTTGGGCCAGTGCCTCGGACTTAAGAAGTCGACTCACTACCCTCTGAAGGTCATGGTCCGACAGCCTCGATGACCTAGAGGAGTGAGATCTATGGCTCCGTTCAGACAGCAGAGGAGATGCTGGAGCCGAATGAACGGAGCCAAGGGATGGTGACCTAGACCTCTTCCTAGATGTCGGTTCCGAGATTTTGGTCGGAGCCGACACGGAAATGTCTAATACCTCGGCTCCAGCCGGAGCCGAGGAAACCACAGAAACTGTAGCCTGAGACTTATCGGCTCCAGCCGGAGCCGATGTAGACGGAGGTTTCGAAGCCTTAGGTCTCGGCTCAGTAGCTGGAGCCGAGGACCTAGAAGCCTTGGAGGGCTTTCCCGAAGAGACAGTTGGGGAATCCTCAGGCTTGAGTAAACCTCTCAGTATCAGTTTGTTTTTTCTTTCCTGCAGGACCCTGGGGCTGAAGCCGTGGCATACAGCACAGGAGTCCTGCAGGTGCAAAGGTCCCAGGCAGTAGACACAAGAAGTGTGACCGTCTGTCAGAGACATTTTCTGACAGCACGCGTCACACTTCTTGAAGCCTGAGACCTTTGAGTCTTTAGACATATTAGAAAGTGTAATCACACACACAGTCAAACACACTGATTACACCCTATCCTATTTTAAACTCAAAAAATAAAACTATCAAGGTTTTAAATTAAGAGCAGAAACACACACACACACCACTAGGGGATGAGGGAAGAAGGCCTGTAGGCCCGAGGGAAGAACTTATAAGTTCTTGTGGAAAATAAAAGGGATTTTAGATAGAAAGTAGGAGGGAATCCACTAAACTAAGGGAAACAAGTGATAAAATTAAAATTAAAGGGGTTTAAGTACACTAACTTTAGTTCAAAGTTACTTACCAAGAAGCCGGTAGAAAACCAACACCTCGATCGCTGTAGCGGCAAACGAGATCTGGGGTAACTCATGCCTAGCATTGTGGGATATAAGGGGAGCCTCGAGCCGGTGGAACCAACTCTCGAGCTTTTACAGTGGCCGAGTCGGAGCCGAGGTCGGCTCCGAACCCATCCAGCAAGAATGAAGGCGAGATAGACAACTTAACATCTTTAGTTCAAAGTTACTTACCAAGAAGCCGGTAGAAAACCAACACCTCGATCGCTGTAGCGGCAAACGAGATCTAAGGTAACTCACGCCTAGCATTGTGGGATATAAGGGGAGCCTCGAGCCGGTGGAACCAACTCTTGAGCTTTTACAGTGGCCGAGTCGGAGCCGAGGTCGGCTCCGAACCCATCCAGCAAGAATGAAGGCGAGATAGACAACTTAACATCTCATCAATTTAACCAAAAAACATGGGGGGGGGGTGCAGGGGGTCCTGCCCCCCTGCAGAAGTGATTACTGTACAAAAGTACAGTAAAGACTAAGGGGGTGTTAATACATCATTATATAGCATAAGTAAAGCATGACATAACCAGGCCAAGAAAAACTGTACTATGCTAAAAAAGTACAACAGTAAAGCTGCAAGACTGTATTATACTATAATACATCTGTAAGAGTAGCCTTGTGAATCTGCGTAATACAACTGAAAAATACAGAATTAATAAGACAGAATAACTCCCCGAGAATTATCTTTTTCTGCAGAACGTACAGTACGACGAAGGTATGAATACTTTCTATGAATATTCATTACTCCACTTTCAAATCTGTATGCCTTGTCAGTCAGGCATGATTAGCATGCAATATCACATGGCCTTCGCATGCCAATCAAATTCACCACACCCATTTCTGCGCAGAAATGCCAGTGGGAGAGTGTTCCAATACAAAGCCGAAACATGAACTAAAACACAAAGTGCAACAGTATACACAATCCAAGCTACTGCTGCAGCACTATGTACAATATACAATGCATGCAGTTGACAACAAAGATTTTACTTTTTGTGAAATAAGATGCTTACACACAGCCGTCACTTACTACAGTTATACAAAAAACAAACACACAATAAAAGATAATAAATAAATACATACATGCTTATGTAGTGTACACACTCCCAGGAAAAGACTAATAGGGCAGACCACAGTGAAAGGGAAAACAGGCCACAAAATGGTGCCAGCTAGGATAGCATTTGATGGAGCAAAGCATCATGGAAGAAGGCATCAGAACACAGTTAAGGGGGACAGGGAAGAAGAAGAAGAAAAACTAAGAGTAAAACAGGGATATATGACACCCCAGAGAAAAAGAACCAGCAGGTAAGTACTCAGAGAGAAAAAAAAACTGTCAGTGAGGCTGCAACAAATCTGCTTATAAAGTCAGTTATTGGGTGAAAAGTAGTAAGGTATATAAGGGTACATTTACAGTTTATAAAGAAAATCAGCTTAAGGGTGTTTGGTACTGCTCCTTAACTATGCCCAGTGGAATCAGAAACTGCTGCAAGTACAATTCATAAGAAATTGAGCTGGGAGGGGGATGGGGGTGTGCACACTACACAGATTGCAAGTATAACAAACACATTATATTAAACACAACTATTCAAGCCAAACACTGCAAATTGAAAAGACGATTAAAAGGAAAAAACATTTATACACACTTTCTTATGTATAGTGTTTTGGCAGGTTTGCAGAGAGCTTGCAAGTGAATTTTGTTATTTGAGCCCCAAGTGTTTAAAATCATCTAGGGGCACCTTGTAGTTTAGAGATGGGGATAGTACAATTATGTAGTGTACACACTTCCAGGAAGAGATTAATAGGGCAGACCAGAGTTTACACAGACCAGAGTGAAAGTGAAAATGGAAAATATGCTTTCTTTTACGGCACTCTACACTGTCCTAAGCACGGATGAGAAAGACAACCTCTGTGCTGCCTGAAACACAGAACAAGACTGAAACTTGTATATGTGAATGGGAATGGCTTTCTAATTTTGGGACTATACAAGAAGACTTTGTCAACTGATGTCAGACAATAATGGGGAGTGTAATGGGTTTACCAGTCAGTTTGGTCAGAGTGCAAGAAAAGAGTGAGAGAATGTGCATTTCTATCACAAGGGGTGTGTAACACTTGTATAAATTGGATAAACTGACAAAATCAACGTAAATCTTGCTCATTTAGGAAAATGCTCCTGAGGGTGAAAACTATTTTCTTTGTGAAGTTGGGCCATAAAAGCAACCTGCAGTCTAGTGTTGTTTTTATCAATAAGCTATAGAGGACAAAGACTTTACTTGTGGATAGGAATTAGGACTTTCTTCCATAATGTCTTCATAATTTGCCACTATGCCCCAAAGACAGCTTTTTCAATACTGAAGTTGCTTACAGGATTTCTTTCCTCTCATATATCGTATAAATTGTGAAAAAAGGAAGCTAGCAAGTACGGCTGGTGCAAGGCAAGCAAGCTAGTAAGACCCAAATGAAAAAATGCCAGCACCAAGAATGGAGTAACAGTAGCTTTATTTAAGCTGAAATTCTAGACCGGTTTTAGCACATGGCTTTCATCAGTAGATTGTTACACATAAAATGAGAAGGCCCTGCTATAAATACCTTTATAACTGGAAGTAGAATGACATCATTTCCTGTCTCAAGAGAAAAATGTAATTGTTACAAAAATAAAAATAGAAATAAATATTAGGATACATAATGTAATACAATTCAAAATGCATGTGCTTTCAAAATATACATGTTCTAACATCAATATTAAAGTCAAAAAAGAAAAAATGTTTGAATTATGATAATTTGTCATTAAGTCCAGGGGAAAACAAACTCCCTAATTTCACTATCCATCTTTTCTCTTTGTTATTCAGAATATCATGCCATCCAGTTTTAAAAGCACGGTTGCCTATAATGTTGTCAGTGATAGTGAATGAAAACTTGGCAGTGGGATGATTCATAGTGTGTCTGTATAAGGCATTTGTAATCCTACCATTTCTGATGTCCCCCAGGTGTTCAGATATTCTAATTATGAACTGTCTGGATGTCTGTCCAACATAAAAGGCTTGACATGTGCATGTTGCAAGATAGATAATCCAATCCGAACTACAGTTACCAAAAAAACCAATATCATATAAATGACCAGTGTTTTTGCTAGTAAAAGTTTTAGTTTTAAATATGTAGCCACAAAAGCTACAATGACCACAAGGTATATTCCAACTAGTTTCTCACCTGTTAATGTTCTTTGGGATAAAGTTTCATCCCTAGAGTTAACTTACTTATAATGTGAGAAATGAGATCCCAGTGTTTTCCCTTTTCTGTATGAAAATGAACATTGCTCCCCCAAATAGTCCTCTAAGAGTGAATGAGACTTCAATATGTTCCAATGTTTATCTGTAATATTAAGAAGATGTTTAGTATTTCTACCATAGGTTGTAACAAATCTGCAAGTTTCTTGATTGGTCTGTTTTTGATGTTCTTTATATTCCAGTAGTGAATCCCTAGATTGGTTTTTGCTCCATTGCATGGCAGAACTGATAGTATGTCTAGAGTATCCTCTAGTAAGAAACCTATTGGCTAAATCATCATGATGTTGTTTTAAATCTTGCTCAGAGGAACATATCCTTTTGAGCCGCAAAAACTGTGATTTAGGAATGTTATTAATTGTGTGTTTTGGATGTAGACTGTTGGCATGGAGCAAGGTGTTGAATTCGGGAAATTTTCGATATATAGAATTTTTTAGTGTATTGTCTGGTTGGTGCTGTAAAAAGACATCCAAAAAATGTATTTCATTATGATGATAGTCCACCGTAAATTCTGTACCCCAAATGTTTCCATTAAGATGTTCAACAAATTCTTGAAGATAATCACTGCCCCCTTTCCACACTAGCCAACAGTCGTCCAAATATCTTCTCCAGATATCAATCTCTGGTATATATACATTGTGCAACTCATCATAGATGATGTGTTCCTCCACATAACCCATATAAAGGTCAGCATAAATGGGTGCAAATGAGGCACCCATTGCCGTACCCTGTATTTGCCAATAGCAGTCTTGTTTGAAGCAAAAGATATTCTTGGTAAGGATATATTCAACCATGCAAATAAGTAATGTATTGAATCCTGGGGCATAATATTAGCTTTGTTTAACCAAAAATCCAAAGCTGCTAGTCCTGCCCAGTGTGGAATACTAGTATATAGAGATTTGACATCTAGGGTACACATTAGCCAATCCGGCTCCAATTCTGATTCAGAGACAATTTGCAGAAATTCAGTAGTGTCTTGAAGTCTGGCTCTAATTAACGATAGAAGGGGTTTCAATTTTTCAGTTAAGAAAACAGAAAGTGGTTCTGTAAGTGATCCAATCCCAGACACAATAGGTCTGCCTGGCGGTTCATGTAGAGATTTATGGATTTTCGGTAATAGATATAAATATTGTTTAGCTGGATCTTTGACCGTCAAATGTGATCTAATCTTATCAGAAATGATGCCAGCCTCCACAGCCTCCTGTAAGAAGTCATCTATTTCTCTTTTGAAATTAGGTGTAGGGTCGGATGTAGTGATGATGGTTAGACAGCTGTCTATTTCCTTCATCCCAATAATAATCGGCATCCATAACTACAACCGCATCCCCCTTATCAGCAGAGAGAATGACAATATCAGTATTATTTTTAAGATGTGTTAGGGCAAGTTGTTCAGATTTGGATAAATTATGCTTGGTGTTGTAATCTGATCTCAAATGAAAATGTAAATCTTTGATAACTGCTTGTTGAAAAATAGCCACATGTTTGTCCATTGGAGGATTAAATGTTGATTTATGAAACCGAAATTCAGAAGATCTTTGAGGAGGATCAGAATGATCCTGTTGTCTGAAAAATAAATTCAGGTTAATCTTTCTACAGAATGCAATAGTATCTGATACTAGAGAACCCTCATCAATAAAAAAGCCAGGAATGAATCCAAGACCTTTATTGAGTAATGTGTATTCATCTTGTGATAAAACATACTTTGAAATGTTGAGCACATTAGTACAAGGTAAATCTATTTCACTACTGACATGAACACATCCTCCAAACTTTTTACCCTTGTGTTTTCTGCCTCCCCTATGTTTTCTACCCCTAAAGGGTCATCTGATGTTCTTCCCCTCTTAACATTTGGTGAGTCACCAGTACCAAAAGATTCTGTGTCTGTTGTTGAAGACTCCTCACCAGAAGTGGTGTTACTGAAGCCTGTCTTTTTAAAATAGACCTAGGCTTCTTTTTACGCACATAAGTCGGATTCTTTGTACCCTGGGCAAACCTTACCCCCCTGTGTGACTCAAACTGTCTTCCTCTATCATAATCCTTCCTGTCTCTTGAGAATTTATGAAGTTTTTTAGTTTTAAGATTATTTTCAAGAGTCAACAGTTCCTTAGATAATTTGCTTAGGCCACTTTTGAAACTGGCCTGTTCTTCAAATTTTTTAAGATCATTGCATGTCTATTCAACTTCCAAAATATTGGTCTGAACAGTTCTTTCCTAAAAAGATGCCAATATATTCACAAATGACATGGCTGCCTCCTGCTGTGCTAGCTGCCAATCTTTGAGTAAAATATCATCTGGTATTCCAACCAATGGTTGAATTTTTTACCTTAACCCCCTAGGGGATATTTTTTGATTCTGATAAGCCTTGAACAATTTGTGATGCCAAATGTTCGTCCTTAGTGTTTTGATTTGCTTGCCTAACTGATTAAACAAGCGGGAGCAACCGTCAACTGGATCTAATGTTGGACCACTAACCGATTCCATTGACATCATGCCAAAGCCAAAAACCTGTATATCATCTTTATCCGCACATAGGCTGGATAATAACTTCTGTAGATCCATGACAATAAGTTGCCTGAGAATGATATTAATTGCTTGCAAATCAAAGCCTATCAAAAATGTGGCCTGAGCAAAGAACCAGGAACAGTATCACTATCCCAAAATTTAATGTATGTATATGTATAACCGTATCAGTTTGAGTCAGACAGGGACGAAAGCATATAACCCATGGATGATCAAAAATAAAGATAAAGATAGACCTAGCTATCAAAATGACCTAAAATTCTAGTTATAATATCAATTTAAACAATAATACTGATATGATATTATCATATAGTATATAGAGGTCAAATTAGTCCAACATGTGGCTAGCTTTTATCAATGTTCCCCCTGAAATAACAAATCCAACAAAAGAGGGAGACTGTTCAGATATCTACCAAAAATAAGGTATAGAAATAATCATATAATGTTAATAAATGCTAACATGGTGTATTCTTACTCAAGAGCAAAAATAAAATTACAACGATATTCATTATTGTATTTAGTGTATTGGCCACATTATTTAGTGAGAATAACTAACTATATTACCATTATAGATTCTTCATGAAAAGGTATGTTGTGTTTAAACAGCAACTGAATGTCTTCATTCAAGCAGATTAATGTATTTAATTTTTACTAATACTTCCTGCTATCTATCAAGAAGCTTTTACACGTATTTTTCTCATTTATGGGATTATATGTCATTTATGTCAAGCTTTGTATATTGTTCATATATTTAGCGGGATATAAATTTCTGTCATTATTTTCTGCTTTTTGGGCATTGCTTATAACTCAGGATACTTGCTAAGCTTATTTAAAAATATATATATTTTGGAAAGACTATAGCAGGACATATCATGCTTATCAAGCACATTACATTGCTTGACTATTTTTGCCATCTTAAAGGAATATACCATATTATATGACTACTTTTATATTGTCTATGTCAGGCTTTGCATATTGTCCATATATCTGGCAGTATCCAGATAGGGACATTCATGTTGTGGCTTAATTGGTTATAACCTATGCAAATCTCAATTTTTGGGCTTTGCTTATAATTTAGGTTAACACTACAGATACTAGCCATGTGTATATAATAATTTTCATCTTGAAAAATTCTAGTAGGGTATGATATATCGTGTTTATTAAGCACATTATACTGCTTAACACACCTTTGTTGTCCAGCAGGAATATATCATCACAATACTCATCAATATTATATGACTATTTATATAAGATGTCTAGGTCAGGCTTTGTATACTATTTATATTTCTAGTAGTATCTAGATAGGGTATTTATGTTGTGACTGGAATGACTATAACCTATGCAATTCTCATTTTTTGGGCATTGCTTACAATTTGGGTCAAGACTACAGATACTTGCTAGGTTAATATAAAAGTATACATTTTGGTATCATTCTATTGGGTATGATATCTCGTGCCTACTAAGCATATTACATGGTTCCTTATTTTTGCTCTTGAGTAGGAATACACCAGGTTAGCATTTATTAACATTATATGATTATTTCTATACCTTATTTTTGGTAGATATCTGAACAGTCTCCCTCTTTTGTTGGATTTGTTATTTCAGGGGGAACATTGATAAAAGCTAGCCACATGTTGGACTAATTTGACCTCTATAGACTATACGATAATATCATATCAGTATTATTGTTTAAATTGATATTATAACTAGAATTTTAGGTCATTTTGATAGCTAGGTCTATCTTTATCTTTATTTTTGATCATCCATGGGTTATATGCTTTCGTCCCTGTCTGACAAACTGATACGGTTATACATATACATATATTAAATTTTAGGATAGTGATACTGTTCCTGGTTCTTTGCTCAGGCCACATTTTTGATAGGCTTTGATTTGCAAGCAATTAATATCATTCTCAGGCAACTTATTGTCATGGATCTACAGAAGTTATTATCCGGCCTATGTGCGGATAAAGATGATATACAGGTAGGTTTTTGGCTTTGGCATGATGTCAATGGAATCGGTTAGTGGTCTAACATTAGATCCAGTTGACGGTTGCTCCCGCTTGTTTAATCAGTTAGGCAAGCAAATCAAAACACTAAGGACGAACATTTGGCGTCACAAATTGTTCAAGGCTTATCAGAATCAAAAAATATCCCCTAGGGGGTTAAGGTCAAAAATTCAACCATTGATTGGAATACCAGATGATATTTTACTCAAAGATTGGCAGCTAGCACAGCAGGAGGCAGCCATGTCATTTGTGAATATATTGGCATCTTTTTACGAAAGAACTGTTCAGACCAATATTTTGGAAGTTGAAAAGACATGCAATGATCTTAAAAAATTTGAAGAACAGGCCAGTTTCAAAAGTGGCCTGAGCAAATTATCTAAGGAACTGTTGACTCTTGAAAATAATCTTAAAACTAAAAAACTTCATAAATTCTCAAGAGACATGGAGGATTATGATAGAGGAAGACAGTTTGAGTCACACAGGGGGGGTAAGGTTTGCCCAGGGTACAAAGAATCTGACTTATGTGCGTAAAAAGAGGCCTAGGTCTATTTTAAAAAAGACAGGCTTCAGCAACACCACTTCTGGTGAGGAGTCTTCAACAACAGACACAGAATCTTTTGGTACTGGTGACTCACCAAATGTTAAAAGGGGACGAACATCAGATGACCCTTTAGGGGTAGAAAACATAGGGGAGGCAGAAAACACAAGGATAAAAAGTTTGGAGGATCTGTTCATGTCAGTAGTGAAATAGATTTACCTTGTACTAATGTGCTCAACATTTCAAAGTATGTTTTATCACAAGATGAATACACATTACTCAATAAAGGTCTTGGATTCATTCCTGGCTTTTTTATTGATGAGAGTTCTCTAGTATCAGATACTATTGCATTCTGTAGAAAGATTAACCTGAATTTATTTTTCAGACAACAGGATCATTCTGATCCTCCTCAAAGATCTTCTGAATTTCGGTTTCATAAATCAACATTTAATCCTCCAATGGACAAACATGTGGCTATTTTTCAACAGGCAGTTATCAAAGATTTACATTTTCATTTGAGATCAGATTACAACACCAATCATAATTTATCCAAATCTGAACAACTTGCCCTAACACATCTTAAAAATAATACTGATACTGTCATTCTCTCTGCTGATAAGGGGGTGCGGTTGTAGTTATGGATGCCGATTATTATTGGGATGAAGTTAATAGACAGCTGTCTAACCATCATCACTACATGAAAATGAGTACTGACCCTACACCTAATTTCAAAAGAAAAATAGATGACTTTACAGGAGGCTGTGGAGGCCGGCATCATTTCTGATAAGATTAGATCACATTTGACGGTCAAAGATCCAGCTAAACAATATTTATATCTATTACCGAAAATCCATAAATCTCTACATGAACCGCCAGGCAGACCTATTGTGTCTGGGATTGGATCACTTACAGAACCACTTTCTGTTTTCTTAAACTGAAAAATTGAAACCCCTTCTATCTTTAATTAGAGCCAGACTTCAAGACACTACTGAATTTCTGCAAACTGTCTCTGAATCAGAATTGGAGCTGGATTGGCTAATGTGTACCCTAGATGTCAAATCTCTATATACTAGTATTCCACACTGGGCAGGACTAGCAGCTTTGGATTTTTGGTTAAACAAAGCTAATATTTATGCCCCAGGATTCAATACATTACTTATTTGCATGGCTGAACACATCCTTACCAAGAATATCTTTTACTTCAAACAAGACTGCTATTGGCAAATACAGGGTACGGCAATGGGTGCCTCATTTGCACCCATTTATGCTGACCTTTATATGGGTTATGTGGAGGAACACATCATCTATGATGAGTTGCACAATGTATATATACCAGAGATTGATATCTGGAGAAGATATTTGGACGACTGTTGGCTAGTGTGGAAAGGGGGCAGTGATTATCTTCAAGAATTTGTTGAACATCTTAATGGAAACATTTGGGGTACAGAATTTACGGTGGACTATCATCATAATGAAATACATTTTTTGGTTTACAGCGCCAACCAGACAATACACTAAAAACTTCTGTATATCGAAAATTTCCCGAATTCAACACCTTGCTCCATGCCAACAGTCTACATCCAAAACACACAATTAATAACATTCCTAAATCACAGTTTTTGCGGCTCAAAAGGATATGTTCCTCTGAGCAAGATTTAAAACAACATCATGATGATTTAGCCAATAGGTTTCTTACTAGAGGATACTCTAGACATACTATCAGTTCTGCCATGCAATGGAGCAAAAACCAATCTAGGGATTCACTATTGGAATATAAAGAACATCAAAAACAGACCAATCAAGAAACTTGCAGATTTGTTACAACCTATGGTAGAAATACTAAACATCTTCTTAACATTATAGATAAACATTGGAACATACTGAAGTCTCATTCACTCTTAGAGGACTATTTGGGGGGAGCAATGTTCATTTTCATACAGAAAAGGGAAAACACTGGGATCTCATTTCTCACATTATAAGAAAGTTAACTCTAGGGATGAAACTTTATCCCAAAGAACATTAACAGGTGAGAAACTAGTTGGAATATACCTTGGGGTCATTTTAGCTTTTGTGGCTACATATTTAAAACTAAAACTTTTACTAGCAAAAACACTGGTCATTTATATGATATTGTTTTTTTTGGTAACTGTTGTTAGATTGGATTATCTATCTTGCAACATGCACATGTCAAGCCTTTTATGTTGGACAGACATCCAGACAGTTCAGAATTAGAATATCTGAACACCTGGGGAACATCAGAAATGGTAGGATTACAAATGCCTTATACAGACACACTATGAATCATCCCACTGCCAAGTTTTCATTCACTATCACTGACAACATTATAGGCAACCGTGCTTTTAAAACTGGATGGCATGATATTCTGAATAACAAAGAGAAAAGATGGATAGTGAAATTAGGGAGTTTGTTTTCCCCTGGACTTAATGACAAATTATCATAATTCAAACATTTTTCTTTTTTGACTTTAATATTGATGTTAGAACATGTATATTTTGAAAGCACATGCATTCTGAATTGTATTACATTATGTATACTAATATTTATTTCTATTTTATTTTTGTAACAATTACATTTTCCTCTTGAAACAGGAAATGATGTCATTCTACTTCCAGTTATAAAGGTATTTATAGCAGGGCCTTCTCATTTTATGTGTAACAATCTACTGATGAAAGCCATGTGCTGAAACCGGTCTAGAATTTCAGCTTAAATAAAGTTACTATACTCAATTCATTCTTGGTGCTGGAATTTTTTCATTTGGATCGTATAAATTGTGACATTAAAGTCCAAACCTTCACATGTGATGCAGACTGAACCTTTTAGTTATGGCAACAAAATCTTCATACTTTCATCCAAAGAGGAAATAAACACACAAAATTCTGGCATTAGATGTGACAGCTGAAAAGTCTGTCTGCTCAGGGTTTGAAATAATACCCAATGATGAACATTCTTGTTTAGGTACTTTATGAAAACACTTCCAGACCTTTCAATTTATTCTGAATACATCTGAATCATAAAAAAAGATTACTGCAAAATGCCAACATGTTTATTTAAAAGTAACAGATGGACAAGAATATGAAAAATCATCACATACTTAACCCTGTAACAAATTCTTCGTTAACCTCAATACACAATGAAAATGTAGATCGACTAGTGGACTGGACTATTCAGTAGCCTATGACTTCTTTCCAACCCAAAAAAGGCACTTTCACTGATATTCACTTTGCTTTTTTGATCCAGAACTAGAAAAGTTAATAAGTTTACATTTTATTCTGCTTACTCGTTCAAATGTTTAACATTTAAGAATTAAAACATCCTAAAATACTCGTAGCATTTCACAAGTTTATTCACAAAAAATAGTAACCTACAACTTCTCTTCATTATACAGTAAATTATCACTGAATGAACCTTCCTTCATGCTCTCAGGAATAAGCAAACTCGTACATGTACAGTTAGCACTTTTGTCTGTCAGTCAGTGCCTTTTCTAAATTCAGGCTTTTACCTGTGGCACTGGGTAATGCACACAGTATGACTGACAAGACACTACCATTTCGTGTTTTCCTTTATTACATTTTTGCTAATCTGAAACTAAAAATAATGAAATGAGGACAGTGCAAGTTTGGAAAGAAAGGCAGACAGAAAAATGACTGTGTGAAATTAAAGAAATGTGTTACAAACATATGAAGGCAACCTCTCACCAAAATAATTTGCTGCTTTGAGGAATACTGGAGTACTTACTCAAAATAGCTGACTTAATACAACTGAAGAAGAAACTCACTGAAAACCTTAAATACACATCTACATTTGTTTGTGTGTGTGCCTATACATATGTCATACACATCATTATACAGTGTTTTCTAAAAGGGCACATAAGCTTCCAAAAGACAGAACATACACTAACCCTTTTAAAGGAGTTTTGATACAGCCCAGTCACGAATGGAAAGGGAGCTTGGCATCTTTTAAACTTCCCTGAGTCTAAATGCAGACTGTCACAGGGTAGGCCACTTCCTAACATCACCTTTTAACTATGGACACACAAAACATTACAACACAAGCATAGAAAAACTCTAATGAAAAAAAAAAAGAGGTTGCCACAAGGAATTCTTAAATAAAACTTTAACCTCTCAGGTTAAGTATAACATTATTTAACATTAAATAACTAGATCAAAAGATCATTCTTTTAATTAAAATAAAAGTAACAACACTACCCATCAGATCTCATCTGTCAATAGGGACACAAGACAGTTCTTAGGTAATAACAGGTATTTAGGATTCATAAGCAAGAGAAGTGGAAATATATTAGAGTTTGGTAGTGTCACTTACCTGTGGCACACCAGGAAGGTCAGAAGCTATAAAGATATAGCCCCACATAAAATATTTCCAGCTGTCAAAACAGGTGCAGGTTAGCACTACAGCCATAAGACAGCCATGCCCATGGAGTGCAAGCTATAGAAGGAAAAGTACTGTTCTGCCAGGCTAAGGGCAAATGGTAGTAGGTAACAGTATGTTTTGGGCAATACAACCAAGAAAGCCTGCCATATGAAGTGAATAGTTAGAATAAATGAACAAATAGATGCTGTAGCAGCATGAGGGAGACTCTGGAACACCTGCAAATAATCAATGCAAACACACCATGCAGCAGGTCAAGATTTATACGTCAAATCTACATTTATGCCTCTGCATTCTACTTTCAGTCAAGCCAAATCAGATACTAGATCTAGAATGTTACCACGTATTAACTAAATATCATACTATTTTATACTATGTATGGCAGGATACTAACATACAATATGCCAAAAAATGAAAGTCCTTAAAAACATAGAAGTGACGCTCTGCTTAAGACAATTAATTCAAAAACCTACCTACATGCATGATTATAACTTCTACAAACCTCAGTGTCCTCTCTAGGAACTACAAACTGGCAAGATGCAGCGTTGCAGCCACACCATACACAAAAACAGTGTAAATATAAGCAAGCATGCATGCAGTGCAATATACTGAGGCATACCTCTCAACTTCTTACAGCAAGAAATCTGGACAAAGCCATTAATAAAAGTGGGACAAAGGCCAAAAACTAGGGACATGTTTTAATATTGCCCGTACAAACTTAGAAATGTGATAGAACAGGTTTTGCTTTAGCATTGATTTTTCTGAAGGGTATGAAGTCTGAAACTCAAATGCCTATCATTTTCTGATTTGCCACTAATTTGCCAGAAAACCACAATTTTATGAAAAAAAGGACCAAAAATCTGGACATTCTGCAAAAATGTATAGAGTGGAGAGGTATGACGGAAGGTGAGACTGCTTGTTGGGTGCAATGCAATGAAAACCCTCTGGAACTTGAACATATTATTATTATTATTTTTAAATAAATCTAATGTTCTTAGAGTCAGGACCCATGACCAATAACAAACATCACTAAGGCCAACATCAATGATTCTTATCCTTATGTCGCTTTCTACTGTTATACTCTCGTTTAACATTGTTAACATGCTAAATTCACATTAAAAAAAAAAACCTTGGGAAAGCCAAACATCTGTATACCACAAGCTCTAAAGTGAGGTCAACTTTTCAGAATGCCGCCGAGTATTTCAGTGAAATAGTTATTTTTAAGAAAACAAATATTTACAAAGGAAAAAAAAATCTTACAGAGAGAAGATATTTCCATAATGATGTTATTCTTAGATGCTTAACAGCATCAAAAGGGAATGCGGTATGATTAAATTTTGGCTGCGTATCCATCGTACTAGTAAATAAAACCTTCCACGTCACCTATTCACACCAATCCCATCATCTTCCTAATTGAAAACAAACAGGTAGCTTTGCCTGTGGTTTGCACCGAATTGTCGCATGTTTTACGTCTTTTGTTGTAGCCGAAGAATGCACGTCCGACTAGGAAGTGTTTCAAGCCTTTAAGGAGCATGCGCAGTAGTGTATTCTGAGTAAACTTTTTTTCTATGATAAAATCGTGGTATGTTACGCATTGATGATTGCAGTTTATTAGGAAACAGGTTGCATTGTTGTTATATTATCATATAGCTCGATACTTTGAGTGGAGCTGTTAGTGTGTGAGTTTACATGCATAGCCCTCAAGTTTCTCAACAAATCGTGAACAAACTAGCAATACTCATCAGGGACAAATCATGCAATAATTAGGGGCATTTTTAAAATATTAGTATTAATAACTTGAGACATTGACAGGATAACAGAATGTGAATTAGTATACATTTTCTGAGGTAAAAGAAGTCTATAACTCTAATTATTGTCATTGATTATTTAGTGCATTTCACCATCTTTTCCCAAAAAGTCACCCGTTTTAGGAGGAATTAAAAGAAACAGAACTAAAATTTGAGTAAAAATAAGGGGCATCCCTGAAATTCAGGAACGGTTACTAGGAATGCTTACACGTTTTATGTATATATCTGTAGCGAATAAATATATGGTAAATGAAGAACCTCATTCTAAGTCTTAAAAACACCATGCGCTGTACTGTCATATATTGAAATGTCATTGTGTCATGCATTCGTTAATTTTTTTAACAAATATTCATGGTAAATAGAGAGTCATTTGAATTCATCAAAAGAACTTTTTGAAAGTATAAAGATGTAGTTATATTGCCAATGTTGTTTAACCTCCTAATTGAAGTTCCTATAAGTGTTCTACATTTTGCCCATATCTTGCAACCTCTTAGCGCAAGACATTTGGACAAAGACATAATGCGGGGATATAGACCCAAAAAATAGTGGCAGATTTTGCACTACCCTGCACTTTCTGAATGGTATGAAGTCTGGAACATAAATGTTTCCTAATATTTTCTGATTTCAATCATACACAAAACTGAGGAACAGACCAAAAAATATGATGCAAAAATCTGGACATTCTGAGGAAATCTGTACAGTTGAGGGACTTTTTCCCATCTGAGTTTTGTTCCGTGCACCACACTTTGAGAGGTAGTCTCCTACATTTTATAAATAGATGGTTGAGAGCTATACTTTTGTAGACAATTGGAATTTCTCACCTATGCTTGACAGCCCATTGCCAATCATTCTGATTAGCCCAGCTCATAGCCTGCCTACTACAAAAACTGTGATCTCTTTCTTAACATTTTGCCCTTTATTTATAGATATTAAATACATAATGTCTTATATTTCCAATTAGAAATGCACATATAATAAATATGCATGTCATATATGTGCTATCTGAAAAATATGTGCTATCTCTGAAAAAAAAAAACAAAAATAAAATCTTGCTTTTTTCCCACTTTTCTGAGATTTAAAAAAGTTCAGTTACAGGCTTGCTGTTCTTGAACTGTTTGTAAGTTTCTGTGAGGCCATTTTTTGCTTGGGCTAAAGGGAAGTCTCTCTGTTGATCAGTGGCAGTGAAAAACATTGAGCAGCCTGCCTGCCCCTGTGGGAGTAGTTACTGACTTGAAACTGTAGTTTTATTGGCCATTTTGGGTCAATTCCAAAACTCCTTCATCTTCCTCTCTTAAAACCTGGTTGCCTCGTGGTTTTGGCATCTTTTCAGGCTTGTTGGCTGTTGGTGAAGCACCCACCAAGAGGAGAAAACGCTGAGAGAAGAAAGGAGCCACTTTTGAGATTTTAAGTATTTTTCCTCTGTTTATTTGCTAAGTCTTTCTGCATAGTCACCTATTTTGAGCATTTTCTGGCTTGTTAAACTTGATTTCTGCATTAGTAACTATATTTAGAGCACAACCTAGAGCTGTTTACTGAATTTCCTGTTTGCACTTATTTTTTAAATCGTTTTTTTTTTTCAAAACTTGCATTTTATCTGCCTTTGGCCTAGCACTCTTGTGTGGGGTCATTTACTGCACTGTTATAACTTGTTGATACTTGTGAACCTCTGCTACCTCTAAAAAAAATAAAAAAACAAAAAAAATCTTGCTTTTTTCCCACTTTTCTGAGATTTAAAAAAGTTCAGTTACAGGCTTGCTGTTCTTGAACTGTTTGTAAGTTTCTGTGAGGCCATTTTTTGCTTGGGCTAAAGGGAAGTCTCTCTTTTGATCAGTGGCAGTGAAAAACATTGAGCAGCCTACCTGCCCCTGTGGGAGTGGTTACTGACTTGAAACTGTAGTTTTATTGGCCATTTTGGGTCAATTCCAAAACTCCTTCATCTTCCTCTCTTAAAACCTGGTTGCCTCATGGTTTTGGCATCTTTTCAGGCTTGTTGGCTGTTGGTGAAGCACCCACCAAGAGGAGAAAACGCTGAGAGAAGAAAGGAGCCACTTTTGAGATTTTAAGTATTTTTCCTCTGTTTATTTGCTAAGTTTTTCTGCATAGCCGCCTATTTTGAGCATTTTTCTGGCTTGTTAAACTTGATTTCTGCATTAGTAACTGTATTTAGAGCACAACCAAGAGCTGTTTACTGAATTTCCTGTTTGCACTTATTTTTAAAATTGTTTTTTTCTCAAAACTTGCATTTTATCTGTCTTTGGCCTAGCACTCTTGTGTGGGGTCATTTACTGCACTGTTATAACTTGTTGATACTTGTGAACCTCTGCTATCTCTGAAAAAAAAAAAAAAATCTTGCTTTTTCCCACTTTTCTGAGATTTAAAAAAGTTCAGTTACAGGCTTGCTGTTCTTGAACTGTTTGTAAGTTTCTGTGAGGCTATTTTTTGCTTGGGCTAAAGGGAAGTCTCTCTGTTGATCAGTGGCAGTGAAAAACATTGAGCAGCCTGCCTGCCCCTGTGGGAGTGGTTACTGACTTGAAACTGTAGTTTTATTGGCCATTTTGGGTCAATTCCAAAACTCCTTCATCTTCCTCTCTTAAAACCCTCTTTTGCGCGGTTTTGCACATTTTGTGCATAAGCGCAACAGCGAGCAACCTAATTGGGTTTAAATTATTCCTGGCTCCACAAAGTCTGTTCTTCACTTTTTCCCTTAGAACTGCTCTATCTCTCAATTTAAACACCATATTCTCATTCTAAGGCCTTCACTGGTTCAATTAAGTAATCCTACAAGTTAGCACTATTAAACCATAAGCACTACTTACTCTTATACTCTCTACGATTACCTTGTCCTCTATTGGTCCATCTTAAATTCAGTTTCCCTATATTACTCTAGCATGTCCAAAGGTCAGTCAATGGTTTCCTCTCCAGTCCAGCTGGTGAATCTGGGAATTTTGAGGCAATGTTACAACTGTCTCATGTACACGGACAACCCTCTCCTCCTCCAAACAGGTTCAAATATATGTGAGAGATGCAACTATTTAGCCAAACTGGAGGCTGAGCTCTCTCATCTCAAAACTGGCGTAACCAGTCAGGAGGAGAAGGTAACCTCACACAACACAATTCCAGTATCACATAGTCCCACCACATCAGCGAACCAAACACAAAAATACACAAAAACATACTCGGAGGCTCTAAATAAAAATCTACCTAAGCAACAGAGACCTCCAGAGCAGACATCCAAGCAAACGCTACCTCAAAACAAAACACGCACAACACATAGCCCACAAAGTCAGTGTGCCAAGCAGCCACAGCAAGGCTGAATAACACACCTGATACTCTTGTAATAGGTGACTCTATTGTCAGACACACTGACGTCCCGCTCACCAGGCTGAATAAAGAGAAGGTCACGGTGAGCTGCCTGTCGGCTGCTAGGATCCGCCACATAATGCAAGCACTCAGGTCACTCCAAAGCAAATACAAATATGACTCAGTCATTGTACATGCTGGTGTGAATGACCTGAGACGGCGATCCCTGGACTACATGAAAAGAGACATAGAGGAGCTCTCTGATCATGTAGCCCAGGCTGGTATGACCCTGACCTTGAGCAGCATCTTACCCTCACCTAGAATGATGCCACAGTACAAAGACAAAATGATCAATTTTAACAATTGGCTAAAATTTTGGTGTCATTCAAAGGGGATCCAGTGTCTGTCAGCCTCGGATGACATGCTCGACAAGCCACGTTGCTTCGCTAGGACGGCTTGCACCTGTCACCACTGGGCTTTTGGATATTGGCAAAGGCTCTTGCCACCCCCATAGTGCCTTTTTTAGGCAAGGCTCAAAAGTCAAACCCACCCCATAGACAGCACAAGGAACAAGAAACTAAGGGTAATGCTGCTAAATGCCAGAAGTCTTAACCTCAAGATGCACGCACTCGAAGCTCTCCTCAGTATGGAGAGCATCGATATCTGTGCAGTGACAGAAACCTGGTTCAAGGCTCCAGAGAGCACCCCATCACTACCAGGCTATACCTCATATCGTGCTTTACCAAAACCCAGACCGAAGCACAAAAGGAGGGGGAGTTTCCATATTTATCAAGGATATCCACACCTCCAGGTCAGTGGCATTGCACGAAGTATCGGAGACCATCCATGTGACTAACAGTGGGCAAGACTGCTTTTCAGTTTATAGCATCCTACAGACCACCCTCTCAAAGTCAGGAATCCCACTCAGCTTTTCTGAAAACATTGGAGAACATGAAGATCTCTCCGAACACCATTATATTGGGCAACTTCAACTACCCAAACACTGACTGGGAGCACTACTCAAGCCCCAGCACCTTAGCCCAAAGGTTCCTGGAAATTATAAACTCAAATGCTATGGAACAACTAGTCACCACTCCCGCAAGAGGGACAACATACTAGACCTGATCATTACCAACATGGGAACTCTATGCTCCACACCAGAAGTATATCCCTCATTGGTAAGATCAGACCATAAATTAATTTCACTGGATGTTCACATCCGACCCCACCCCAGCCCAGAAAACCACAGTGAAAAACTTCTCAAAAGCGAACTTCTCACTTCTCAAAACTGAAGTGGAATCCTTCAAGGCCCCAGGGCCAGTGGAAACTACGGCCCAAACTGCAGAATCCTATATAAGCGCATTCTACGGACATCTCCAGGAATGCATGGATCATGCTATCCCAAACAAAACCAAGACCCAATCATCCAAAGGCAGGCGTCCAGTCTGGTGGACCCCTGCCATAAATAAACTGTACAACAGAAGGAGGAAGCTACTACATGATAGAGCAAAATCCCTAATAGGGAAGGCATCTCTGATCAGTACTAGCAAAAAATTACGATCCCTCATAAAATCCTCCAAGGCCAGCTTCGAGAGAAAAATTGCACAGGACACCAAAGACAATCATAAGGCTTTTTTCAGTTATGTTAGAAACCTGGGATGCAACTCCCACACTTGTTCTGAGTTGATTCTAAACGACAAAAAATACACTGAACCCACAGACATCGCCAATATCCTGGCAGACAGGTTCAGTGCAAACTCCTCCCCCCCAAAAGAACAAGTATCTATCCCAGCAGAGGTCTGCCTCTCAAACATCTCTGATGCTCAGGTGAAGGCTGCCCTCTCCAAAGCAAAAAACACTACTTCCATGGGACCAGATGGCGTCCCAGGTTGTGTCCTACATGAACTCCAAACTGTTATAACTTGTTGATACTTGTGAACCTCTGCTATCTCTGAAAAAAAAAATCTTGCTTTTTTCCCACTTTTCTGAGATTTAAAAAAGTTCAGTTACAGGCTTGCTGTTCTTGAACTGTTTGTAAGTTTCTGTGAGGCTATTTTTTGCTTGGGCTAAAGGGAAGTCTCTCTGTTGATCAGTGGCAGTGAAAAACATTGAGCAGCCTGCCTGCCCCTGTGGGAGTGGTTACTGACTTGAAACTGTAGTTTTATTGGCCATTTTGGGTCAATTCCAAAACTCCTTCATCTTCCTCTCTTAAAACCCTCTTTTGCGCGGTTTTGCACATTTTTGTGCATAGCGCAACAGCGGGCAGCCTAATTGGGTTTAAATTATTCCTGGCTCCACAAAGTCTGTTCTTCACTTTTTCCCTTAGAACTGCTCTATCTCTCAATTTAAACACCATATTCTCATTCTAAGGCCTTCACTGGTTCAATTAAGTAATCCTACAAGTTAGCACTATTAAACCATAAGCACTACTTACTCTTATACTCTCTACGATTACCTTGTCCTCTATTGGTCCATCTTAAATTCAGTTTCCCTATATTACTCTAGCATGTCCAAAGGTCAGTCAATGGTTTCCTCTCCAGTCCAGCTGGTGAATCTGGGAATTTTGAGGCAATGTTACAACTGTCTCATGTACACGGACAACCCTCTCCTCCTCCAAACAGGTTCAAATATATGTGAGAGATGCAACTATTTAGCCAAACTGGAGGCTGAGCTCTCTCATCTCAAAACTGGCGTAACCAGTCAGGAGGAGAAGGTAACCTCACACAACACAATTCCAGTATCACATAGTCCCACCACATCAGCGAACCAAACACAAAAATACACAAAAACATACTTGGAGGCTCTAAATAAAAATCTACCTAAGCAACAGAGACCTCCAGAGCAGACATCCAAGCAAACGCTACCTCAAAACAAAACACACAACACATAGCCCACAAAGTCAGTGTGCCAAGCAGCCACAGCCCTTAAGGCTGAATAACACACCTGATACTCTTGTAATAGGTGACTCTATTGTCAGACACACTGACGTCCCGCTCACCAGGCTGAATAAAGAGAAGGTCACGGTGAGCTGCCTGTCGGCTGCTAGGATCCGCCACATAATGCAAGCACTCAGGTCACTCCAAAGCAAATACAAATATGACTCAGTCATTGTACATGCTGGTGTGAATGACCTGAGACGTACCTCCCTGGACTACATGAAAAGAGACATAGAGGAGCTCTCTGATCATGTAGCCCAGGCTGGTATGACCCTGACCTTGAGCAGCATCTTACCCTCACCTAGAATGATGCCACAGTACAAAGACAAAATGATCAATTTTAACAATTGGCTAAAATTTTGGTGTCATTCAAAGGGGATCCAGTGTCTGTCAGCCTCGGATGACATGCTCGACAAGCCACGTTGCTTCGCTAGGACGGCTTGCACCTGTCACCACTGGGCTTTTGGATACTGGCAAAGGCTCTTGCCACCCCCATAGTGCCTTTTTTAGGCAAGGCTCAAAAGTCAAACCCACCCCCATAGACAGCACAAGGAACAAGAAACTAAGGGTAATGCTGCTAAATGCCAGAAGTCTTAACCTCAAGATGCAGACCTCAAGCTCTCCTCAGTATGGAGAGCATCGATATCTGTGCAGTGACAGAAACCTGGTTCAAGGCTCCAGAGAGCACCCCATCACTACCAGGCTATACCTCATATCGTGCTTTTCGGCTCCAAAACCCAGACCGAAGCACAAAAGGAGGGGGAGTTTCCATATTTATCAAGGATATCCACACCTCCAGGTCAGTGGCATTGCACGAAGTATCGGAGACCATCCATGTGCGACTAACAGTGGGCAAGACTGCTTTTCAGTTTATAGCATCCTACAGACCACCCTCTCAAAGTCAGGAATCCCACTCAGCTTTTCTGAAAACATTGGAGAACATGAAGATCTCTCCGAACACCATTATATTGGGCAACTTCAACTACCCAAACACTGACTGGGAGCACTACTCAAGCCCCAGCACCTTAGCCCAAAGGTTCCTGGAAATTATAAACTCAAATGCTATGGAACAACTAGTCACCACTCCCACAAGAGGGGACAACATACTAGACCTGATCATTACCAACATGGGAACTCTATGCTCCACACCAGAAGTATATCCCTCATTGGTAAGATCAGACCATAAATTAATTTCACTGGATGTTCACATCCCGACCCCACCCCAGCCCAGAAAACCACAGTGAAAAACTTCTCAAAAGCGAACTTCTCACTTCTCAAAACTGAAGTGGAATCCTTCAAGGCCCCAGGGCCAGTGGAAACTACGCCCAAACTGCAGAATCCTATATAAACGCATTCTACGGACATCTCCAGGAATGCATGGATCATGCTATCCCAAACAAAACCAAGACCCAATCATCCAAAGGCAGGCGTCCAGTCTGGTGGACCCCTGCCATAAATAAACTGTACAACAGAAGGAGGAAGCTACTACATGATAGAGCAAAATCCCTAATAGGGAAGGCATCTCTGATCAGTACTAGCAAAAAATTACGATCCCTCATAAAATCCTCCAAGGCCAGCTTCGAGAGAAAAATTGCACAGGACACCAAAGACAATCATAAGGCTTTTTTCAGTTATGTTAGAAACCTGGGATGCAACTCCCACACTTGTTCTGAGTTGATTCTAAACGACAAAAAATACACTGAACCCACAGACATCGCCAATATCCTGGCAGACAGGTTCAGTGCAAACTTCTCCACCCCCCCCCAAAAGAACAAGTATCTATCCCAGCAGAGGTCTGCCTCTCAAACATCTCTGATGCTCAGGTGAAGGCTGCCCTCTCCAAAGCAAAAAACACTACTTCCATGGGACCAGATGGCGTCCCAGGTTGTGTCCTACATGAACTCCAAGAGGAACTAATCCCTCAAATAAAACAGCTGTACAATCTCAGCCTCACTACAGGATATGTGCCCACAGAATGGTGTACAGCAACAGTGGTCCCACTCCACAAAGGTGGAGCCTCTACGGACCCTGGAAACTATCGCCCCATAAGCCTGACTAGCTTAGTCTGCAAGGCTATGGAGAGGATC